>NC_067398.1:708407431-708582431 GCF_016432865.1 Antechinus flavipes | reverse complement strand
TGCACAGCACAGGCTGGGTGCTTAATAAGTGCTTAACAAAAGCCACACATATGTATGATGCTACACACACACACACAAAACTCAAATTCATTTGTGGGGAGGCAAGTGCAGCTGGAGGAACCAAGAAAGATCTTCTGTAACAGGGGGCCTCTGATCTGAGCTCTGGAGCAAACCAGGTATCTAACCCTAACCCTAACCCTAAATTCCCAGGGGATCATGGGACAACCCCTAAGACTGATGATTAACCAGTTGGAGCTGGGATGTCACTCCCTTGTGAATAAATTTCAAGGGTTCCCCATTGTTTCTAGGAAGCAACATTTTTTAGTTTTTAATCTCCTTTTATTCCTCTATCTGGCCTATGTTTTAGAATGCACGTAAGTATCCAGATAGAGACAATGAAGGATTAAAGCTTGGGGGTTTTCTTTTTACTGATCAGGGGGTGTGAAGAAAAGAAGTTCAAGGCCAAAGGCTTCTGTCTGAAGGGGTGGGAGGGGGACAGGGTCCAGTTGTGGACGATGTCCATGTGTCCAATAATGGACACAGAATAAGAGCCAATGGGCACAGCCGGAGAAGCGCCCAAGATGCCAACAAGAGGAATCTCTTGGATCCCAGAGGGAAAGGAGTCCCTGAAGCTTAGTGAGTGGGGGGCTCGGTGAAACAACCTAGGCTGTGGGAGAGCGACAGAGACTGGAGCGGGGAGAGCAATGAGGCTACGAAGAGCCCATGAGAAGGCCCAAAGAGGCTGGATGTAAAAGATGTCCTGAAGGGAGAAGTGACAAAGATCGACAATTGCCCAGATACGGGGGAGGGGACAGAGACAGAGAGGTCTGGGGGCTCCAGGGCAGTGACCACAGGCAAGATGGAGACCCAGCAACTCCTCAGGATAACTGGCTGCTCCCCTCCTCCAGCCTTCCCCCCCCCACACCTCTCCCCTCCCCCCCCCCCCGGCACTCCCCTCCATGGCTCTCTGCAGTGCCCTGGGACCTGCCCAGAGCCTCTGGTGCAGTCAGAGAGAAGGCAGGGCCACTGGGGACGGCATGTGCAGGGCAGGGAAGTCGCCTTACCAGCTCATCCTCTCGAGCTCTGAATATAAACAGCAGCTTCCGGGCAATCTTAAAAAGAGAAAGCGCACTTCTTTTATTGGCTCCAGTTGGATCAATTGAGTCAAAAAACTCATCGATCTCTTTCCTAGGAGAGGACAAAAACAGAGGAGTTTGAGCAGGGCCCTGTCACCGGGGGAAGGTTGCCATTTGTGGAGGTTTGAGCAGGGCCCTGTCACCGGGGGAAGGTTGCCATTTGTGGAGGTTTGAGCAGGGCCCTGTCACCGGGGGAAGGTTGCCATTTGTGGAGGTTTGAGCAGGGCCCTGTCACCGGGGGAAGGTTGCCATTTGTGGAGGTTTGAGCAGGGCCCTGTCACCGGGGGAAGGTTGCCATTTGTGGAGGTTTGAGCAGGGCCCTGTCACCGGGGGAAGGTTGCCATTTGTGGAGGTTTGAGCAGGACCCTGTCACCGGGGGAAGGTTGCCATTTGTGGAGGTTTGAGCAGGGCCCTGTCACCGGGGGAAGGTTACCATTTGCGGGCTGCTGGGGAAGGCACATTGGCCAGGGGCTTTGGGACCAACAGTGGGCAGAAACACAGCATCGGGGGCGGGGGGAGGGGTAGAGGCCACGGACGGCCAGCTGACACCCACCTAATGTCTCTCTGCAAGCGGCACCTGCACAGAAACCTGCGCACCAGGGCCTGTATCTGTACCGCGGCCCGCTCCTTCTCCTTCTGTCCCCGCCTCTCTTCCCTGGCCTGACGGGCTTTGTCCAGGAACTGGGCTCGGGACGACTGAGACGTGCTGAACATGGCTGAGAACCTGTAACGGACCAAAGGGGAAACCCGAATGCAGCGTCACGGCGGCCTGGGCCGGGCCAGCAGGAAGTCAGGGAGCCGGACGGAGCGCGAGCCCGGGCCGAGGCAGCCACGGCACCCAGGACACAGGACCAGAGGGCCGAGAGGCCCCGCCTCGGCCCTGCTCTTCCCACATCCCATTCTCACTGCCCTTGGTTCCTAACAGATGGGAGTGGCCAGTGGGCAATGACCCCCGACCCCCTCCGAGGCTCAGACCATGGGAGGGAGGAGGTTTCCACACCGAGAGCTCCATGAAAGCCTTCTCTAAGGGGCAGGGAGCCTGAGCAGGGAGGGAAGAGCTTGGCATAACCCTCACTGAGCACGGTGACCGGCCTGGCGTCTCCCCTCTCTGTGCCTCAGATTCCCCCCGGTAAAAAGAGGGGCTGGGCCAGCTAATTTCCAGGGTCCTTCCAGCTCAAAGTCTTATGATTTCCACCTCATTGACCTGAACCTGTGGGAGTTTCAGGATGGAAGAGCCTCTGAGGTCCCTGAGATCTCAGGCTCAGCCCAGCTCTGCTCGCCAATTTGTAGATGAGGAAAAGGAGGGTTAAGGGGAGGGGGATAAAGCCCCCTGTCTGCAGGCCCCTGGCCACGCTCCTCCTGCCCGCCCCGCTCCCCACTGCCCTGAGCCCAGGAGATGCCCTCATGCTTCTGGATGACCACAGGGTCATCCTTAACGGCTGTGAAAGGCAGAGCGCTGGAGATCTGGATTCGAACTCCCCGTCAGCCAGTCTGTGAGCCGGGTGGCCGAGGGCCGTCCCTGGAAAACCTCCTCGTGAGCCATTCCTGCGGGTCCAAACTGCAGCGCGGCTCCCCTCAATGAACCCAAGGCGGCTCCCGGTGGGGGCAAGTGCAGGGACCCAGGTAAGGTGGCGGCGTGGAGGGACTCAAGCTCTTCCCATCCTTTTCTTTTTTATTACTTCTCACTGACACCTTCCTTTATTTTCAAACAGCGGCTCCTTCCCCACCTGAGGGAAAGCCCAGAGGCAAAGCCAAGAGGGTGCAGGGAAAAGTGGGTGCAGAGCCGCCCTGGGCACCCAGGGGTCAGAGGCCGCCACCTTCGACCTCAAACTGAATCACACCAGAAGGACTGGGCATCAAGTGGCGCAAAAACCAACCACCACAGCACTCCCCATCGACTCTGAAGCCAAAGGTTTCCTGCTCCTGCCTCTTGTTTTTATGTGTTAAGAACCGCGCCTGCCCACAGAGGCCCCGGACAATGGAAGCGCTCCCGGCAGGAAGGAGTCCGGCCACATGAGTCAGACTCACCTGAGGATTGGCTTTTCCTGCAGAAACACCAGATGATCATCCAATCAAGTGCTAGGCTTGAGACTTAAGGCAGCATCTCACTTTATTGGGATTCTATCTTCTCAGACTAGAGAAACCAGAGGACAAGACTCCAGCTGACAGGCTGCACTCGATGAAGGAAGCTTTATTTCCTGCCTCACCAAGAACTCCCATTTCTGCAGAGCTCTGAGGCTCCCCCCGATAACTCTGGGAGGAAGAAAGCCCTCAGAGGACCCCAATCCTTCCCCTTCATTGTCCATCTATGGGACCTGAGGCTGGGGACTTTCTCCCTCCAGCTTTAGTCACCTCACTGGGCCTGGACAAGAGGTCCCCTTTCTCCCTCTAAATCTATAGTTATCCCCGTGTCAGAAAAGGAATTCGGGCTAAAGCGACCTATCCAAGGTCACGTGGCTAAGAAGTATCTGAGGCGGGATAGAAGCCAGGGGTCTCTGAATTCAAATTTTCCTTAGGATGCTTTTCATCTGTTTATATCAAGGATTTTCCAATATTCAACACCCTGTGCCTCTCCCCATGTATTAAAGCAAAGTGAAATAAAAACAAGTGCTTCTGATAAACGGGCGACATCCCCTTTCCCAAGAACCACCTTTTCTACCCAGAGTAGGAATGTGATGCTTCAGCACCCAGATCCTCCATGACTAAGCTCCAATGTTCTTCTCTGCCCTCCAGTCGTCTCCCCCTTCCCCTCCCCTCCCCGTAACCTTCTCTCCTGGCCAAGGCTGAAAAGAAAGCTCACAATACTCTTTTCATGAACTTCTGGGACAAATAGTAGAGTTGGATTTCAAGAGGATTTCTGATTTAAAGGGAGCCGGCATTTGGCAAAATTACTAGTCTTCTTTTTTTAAAAATGTTCTAATTGTTAAAAGTTCTCTTTGTTTAACTTATTAAAATAATTTTAAATCATCAAAAGGGAGAGCTTACTAGCTGAGACGGACTGAAAAAGTAATAAAAGTTACTATAAAATCAAATGAGAGGTCAAACAGGTCTGAAGAATAGATTTTGTCATCAGAAAGGCCCCAAACTGTCTAATAGTTTGGAGAAATGTGGGAATAGTCCACCTAAGAAGGGGGATTCTGATCCTCAGGGGGATGGCAAGGCAGAATGGAAATAATGGGCATTCCATGGAAGACAAGAAATCCTCAGCTACTTCTCTTGCATCCAGAGATCTGATTTCACATCCACTTTTGCAAGAAACTGCCCCAAGTGGAGCTGCTGACATCAGAAATGCTTTGGGAAGAAGTCCAGCCGGAGAGCAGGGGCCCAAGCCCTAGAGACCTCGCATGTTCCTCACAAGCGGCCCTGCTCCTCAGGTTTAGCATTTTCCATCCCGCAGGATAAAGGGAGAAAGGCTTCTAACCATCTCCTTCACCGCCAAGCCTAACTCAAAACTCAGCTTCTCCCAAGTGCCTTCTGAAAGAACCAATTCATCAAAAGGCATTATTAAGCACCTACTATGTGACAGGGAGGATCCGGGTAACGGACACTAATATCTGTAAGGGGTCACAACTTTTTTCCTGAGGCAAGTGCGGTTAATGACTTGCTCAGGGTCACACAGCCGGAAGTTAAGTGTCTGAGGGCAGACTGGAACTCAGATCCTCCTGACTACCGCTGCACCACCGAGCTGCCCCGGCTTCACATTATCTTAAGGGATCCTGGCAAGAACCCCCGAAGGAGGGAATATTTTCTCTTTTCACAAATGAGGAAATCCAGGCTCCTACGATGAGTTGCCTATGTTTCAATTAATACACGTTTATTAAGCACTTACTATGTCTCAGACGCTGTGCTAGCCATCGAGAGATACAAGTACAAAGAACAAAAACTAGGCAGGTAGAGGTGTATGCAAATTTATTCAAAGCAGTTAAATGGGGGAGAGGGGGTTATGGGATGCCGGCTTAGAGCTACAAGGGATCTTGGAGATCTATCCAAACTGGAGGGCCCTGATGTGCCCGGGGTCACAGTGGCCCGGCTCCCTCCTTAGCCCCTTTCTTTCCCCAGCAGCCCCTGGAAAGCTATTTCATGAAGCTCGTTCCACCAACCCATGGAACGCGGACACCACACCAGGTCCATCCTGTGCTAAGCATGGCCTGGCACCCTTCGGAGGGGCGTTTATAACGGGCTCTGGGCAGGGTCTAATGCAGGAGCACCCCCCCTTTCCATTCATTCATTCAGGGGGTGGCCGGCTCCCCGGGCCTGGGACCACCGCGGTCCTGGCCCTTAGGATGCTGGCTCACCTCCTGGTCATGGACAGAGCCCTAAGTGGGCATCACAGGGCACGCAGGCCTCCGGAAAGACCCCGTCGGAGGACCCCAATTCCAGGCCCGGCTCTCCTCCGGCCGGATCTCTCCGCTGTAAAGTCCCGGATGTTCGCTTCCCATTAACCGAGGGCAGCTGGAGGGGGGAGGCGTCCCGTGGGACCCCGGCCGGAGAGCACCCAGAGCTCTGGAAGGGCACGGGTCAGGCAGGGGTGGGGGAGGGGGGAGAGGCGGAAAAGATGGGCGCTGACGCTGGGGCCGCCTCCCAGCAAGGGGGCGGTAACTGACGTTTATGGAGCGGGAGGCCGCCAGGCACTGGTGACCTCCCCCTCCCGCAGACCCCGCAAGGCCCCCGCGTGAATAAATAAATAAGCAGCTGGCTCAGGGGCCCTACTGCCCTCCCCCGAGGCTGGCTGGCCAGGCCCCAAGGGAATGGACAGGAGCTCAGTAACCAATGGCAACTGGAAGGGGTGCCGCCCTCCCCGAGCTTCCAGTCTGACGCCCCGTGCCAACCAGACCCAGGGTCTCCCCGGACTCTCGGCTATGCCCGGCGCTGGACGCAGGGCCGGGCACACAGCAGGGGCTTAATAAGTGCTCACCGGCCCGCCTTGCTTCAGATCTGGGTAAGGACGGCCCGAAAGAGTGAGTGAATGAGCGAGTGCATGACGGGGGTCGGCAGGAGAGCGGGGGGAGGGAGCCGCGGGGGGGCGCCGCAGTCTGACAAGGGCCCCACCCCCCGCGGGGCCGAGTTTCAAGCCCAGTTACTGGAGAGGGTCCGCGAACGTCCCGGGCCCGGGTCCTCCACGGCCCCACACAAGGCTGGGGCCTCCATTTCCCCGCTGGAACACGGGGCCGGGGCGGGAGGAAGCTCTGGGCGGCGCTGAGGCTGCTCGGGCCCGGGCCGGGGCCCTCCAGCAATTCTCAGCAGGCCGCGGCCAGGGCCACAACAAACGACGACAACAACAACAACAAGGGCGACGACGCGCCTCCCCTCCTCCACCGTCCCCGCACGCGCTCCCGCCGCCCCGCCCCGCCGCGGACCCGAGCCGCGAACGTCCCCGCCTCGCGCCTTTACCCGCTCGCGGTCGGGCTGGGGCCGCCTCAGCCGGATTCCCCCGCGCTCCGCCGGGCCCGGGACAGCGGCAGAAGCCGCGCCGCCATCCTGCCCCCGGGCCGTCCGCTCCTCGGCGCTCCGGCCGGAAACGCAGCCCGACCCACAGACGTTCCGAGGAGCAGCCGGAACGCAAAAAAGGGGCCGGAAGGCAGCACGCGACGGAGGCTTGAGCCGTGTGCACCTTGCGGGGCGGAAGCGGGGGCTGTCATTGGAGCGGAAGTCGCGGCCCCGCCCCGTTCTGCCCCGCCCCAGCTCACCCCGGCTCGGCCCCGTGCGCCTGCGCCAACTCTTTCCTAGCTGCCCCGGTCCCGGCTCGGCGGCTCCGGCGTTCTCGGGCTTTTCATGGTGAGCGAAGGTTGGGCCGGGCCGGGAGGAGAGGGCCGAGGAGGCCCGGGAGGAGGGCCAAGCCGCGGGGAAGCGCCTCGAGGGTAGGCGCGGGGCCGGGGGCCGGGGGAGCGCCCCCCGGAGGGCGCCGCGCCCCTGCGCCTACGCCCCGAAAATGCCGGGCGGGGGAGAGGAAGCTCCGGGCGCGGGGGAGGGCCCCAGGGGGCGGAGCCCCCCCGGGCCGCGGAATCCCGACCTCCCGGCCTCAGTTTCCTGAACGGCAAAGTGAGGGAAGGGCTCTCGGAGACATCCCCGCTTCCCCCGGTGTAGAATCGCGACCGGAATGACGTGGGGGCTTGGCCGGATCGGCTCTCTGGGCCTCAGTTTCCCCATCTGTAAAATGGGGTGTGGGGGTGGTGAGCCTCCCAGCCCTCAGCGGGGGGCGCTCTGAGATCTGCGTGGTTATTGCTTCGTAGGAAAGTGCGGCTCTCTGGGCCTCAGTTTCCCCATCTGTAAAATGGGTCTCCGGGCTCCTCGCACCTTTCCATCTGTGCTCCTCGGCCTTTGCGATCTGGGGCCGGCCATCGGCTTCCTGGGCCAGAGTTTCCCCTTGCAGAGGTGGCGTCTGGGAGTTCCCTTCCGGCCCGCGGCTGTCAGGAGCGCGGGCGATCCCTTCCTGCTCCCAGGAGTAGGAGTCGCCGATGGCCCTGGCCCTCCGGGGCCTCAGGAGGAGGCTTTGTGCCGAGGGACCCCTTAGGGGCCCCCCCCCGTACGCTGTCACCTGGTCCCAGGGTCTGGGAGCAGAGCCCGGTGGCGAGGGGCTCCCTGGGCAGTTCGTATTCTCAAGGACTCTGCAAGGAATTGCTAGGGATGGACGGGAGTGAGGGGTCTGCAAGGAGACCCCAGAGGGAGGGTCCGGGCCAGGCTCCCTTAGTCATGGGGCCTGCGGCTGTGAACGGGGTCCTCATTCAGGGCAAGGTCTTAGGTGGCGAGCGGGAGAAGCTAACGGGGAGGTTGTTTTATTTGTCGTCCTTGGGTGAGGGGAGGGTGGGGGCCCTCATGGTCGCCCCCTCCCCTCCTCTCCCAGGGACCCTCCGCCGTGTCTGCCAAAGTGCCCCTTGGGGGGCCAAGCCCCCGAGCCGTCTGCGGTCGGCTGGCCTGGAGGGGCGTCCCCCGCCCCGGCACCGACCCCAAGGCTGGCTGGGGAGCTGTCGGAGGGTCCTCATGGAACGGGGGCATTACTAACCGCCCCGCGTGGGCCCGGCCGCTCGGCGTGGGGGGGCATCTGCTCCCCGCCAGCGGGTTTAAATGGGGGGAGAAGCAGGCGCAGACGTGGCCGCGGTTGGGACTGGAAGGGAGGCGGGGGGAGAGGGAGAGGATCCCGGCCTGAGAGGATGCCTTGTTGGGGAACAGCCGGGATCCGGCTCTCGGGGGGGAGCGAGTCAGGCTGGAGCGTGGGAAGGAGGCCCCAAGGGCCAGGAGACTCCAGTCTCAGGGCCGCGGGACCCTCTGCCCCCCCGGGGGATAAGCCTTGGGAGAGCGGGGACAGGTGGGACGGGCCGGCGCGGGGGGCTGAGGAGCAGGGGAGGCCCTCGAGGGGGACAGGGAGGCTTGGGGCAGTGCCGGCTCTGCTGGCGGCGGAGAGGATCCTGTCGGGGTGATGGAGCAGTAGAAAGTCGAATTTCCAGCTCTGGAGGGGGAGCTTGCCAAGAGGCTCTCTTCCAGCTTGTCTCGAGCCGGGGCTGAGAGAGACACAGGCGGGAGCCGGCCCGGGAGCCCGAGAGGGACTTTTTGGGGTTATTCTGAGGGTTTGGATGGGGCTCCCTACGGCAGGAGGTGCCGCTCTCCTCGGGAGGGGCTCTGGGGCGGCTTGGGCCACGGGGGCCGGCGGCTGCAGCTGGGCTCCGGTTCGGGTCTGGTCCCGGCCAGCCTGACGGGGGAGGGAGGCTGCCTCCCTGGGAGTCACTCAGGTTTGGCCGGGGAGGGCAGGGCCCTTGGTGCCAATTACAACGTACTCATTAAATATCAAAGCCAGACAAGTCAGTTCTGCCCTGAAATCGAAGGAGGGGGCGGGGGGGGGGGGATCGAGGAAAAAGAGACCGCCGCCTGCCCTCAGATTGGCACCAACCCAGCTTCCCGGGGACCGAGGGGTAACTGGCCCCCTCTGCCAGCCCCTTCTGTCCCGCTCTGTCCTTCGGAGCCACTTCCATAAGGAGTCTCTGGAGGAGCGAGGCTGGCGCCCCCGCGGGGGGGCTCCGATCCCTCGGCAAACTGACCTGTGGACTTTGGAAAGTTCTCCGGCTTCTCCTGCCAGATCTGGAGGCCGAGCCAATCTAGGTCAGGGGATCTCGGCCATTGTCTTGGACGGTTGGGCCGGGGCCGCTCTGGGAGCCGACTCCCAAACGGGAAAAGCTTCCTCTTATGGGCATGGGGCAGGAACGGGGCGGGGGGGGGGGTTCTAACCGCAGCTAGACTTTGCTTAAAAAACCGAGTCCGCGCCTTAATCAGACAGCGGTGCACGTGCCAGAGCACCTGCTGCCAGAGGCGCCGCGGCCCCCGCCTTCGAGGCCTCTGGGGAAGGGGACGCATCCCGGGCCCCCAGCAGGCCCGCGGCGGGGGGGGGCGGGGGAGGCCCGTGGTGGCTGGAGCCGCGGCCTAGGAAGTCGGGGAGGGGGCAGAGGGACAGCTGGAGGGGAAGGCTGGGCATGGGGGGGGAAGGGAAGAAGGTGCCAGATTGGGAAGAGCGCGGAAGGTCAGACAGAAGAGTTTATGTTCAGGGTGCCGTGTGTGGCGGGGTCAGCCCCGAGGTGTGGGGGAAACCCCCTGAAGGAAGGAGCCGAGCAAGGAGAGGGTGGCGTGGGAGGCTCTTGCCCGGGTGGGAGGCGGGGCCTTGCCAAAGGGGGCCGTGAGAGAGAAGGGTCAGGAGACCGGGGGGGGGGGGGGCCTCAGCAGCAAAGCGGGGGCCGCCCCCGGGACATCCGGTCGGCAGTTCACTCTCTCCCTTGGGCCTCAGTGTCCCCACCTGTAAAGTGGGATGGTGAGGGCCTCTCATTCCTGACCCGCCCCGAGTCAGAAAGGGGCCCCAGGCTGGCCGAGCTCGGGCGCGGCTCCTGCTCCCTCAGAGGTCCCGAGGTACAGAGCAGAGGGTTTACATGCCTCGGATGGGCTGCTCCGGGCTGGGAAACGGGAGACAAAGCGAAGCCCTCCTTGTCCCCTCGGAGACTGAAGGGGGAGAGGACTTGCCCGGGGCCAGTCCTGCAGAGGCGGGAGAAGCTGCGCCAGGACGTGGGCGCCAAAGGGCAGCCGGGCCCAGGGGGCAGGGGGGGGAGGCTGCGGCCCGAAGCGGGGGCCTTGGGCTGGGACGGAGCTGCTGAGGGCGGTCCCGGGGTCTCCCTTAGCCGTCCCCGCCGGGGCCCCCGAGGCTTCCCTCAGCGCGGCTCCGGCCTGCCCCCTCCCCCGGAGCTCTCGGATCTCGCCCCCGGCCTCCCCCAGGTGCTGAGCTCTTTGTTCTCCCTGTTTTTACCCGTGTTTCTTGTGCCGTCCCTGCCCCGGGCGCACGCCCCCCAGGAGCAGAGATTGTCCCCTGAAGCCCCGGGTCTCCATAGGTGAGGGATTCATTGGTTCCGAGGAGGGACACGGCCCAACGAGGGGCCATTTCTGGGCTATTCGGGAGACCCTCTCAGTCTCCAGAGCCCCCGTGCCGGCCCTTGCGAGGACATCCCGGAGGCCTCTGCCCTGCCCCTGGTGCCGGGCCCCGAGCTGGTTCCCTGGCTCTTCGTGGCAGGACAAAGTGAGCTCGGCTGGGGGACACGGAGCCCTCGCGGGACTGATTGGCTGTGACAGGCTCCGAGGGAGCCAGCAAGTACCTGGCCACGCCCCCACTTTACAGAGGGAGAAACTGAGGGCCGGAGAGCAGCCCCTCCTGTAGGAAAGGGCAGAGCAGGGCCTGGTGCGGCTCTTCCCAGCTCAGTATTGCAGGGTTCTGGAGCAGCGGCATTGGGAGGGGCGGCCTGGGTCCCCCTGGGTCTCTCTGGGTCCCCGTGGGTCTCCCTGGGTCCCCCTGGGTCTCTCTGGGTCTCTCTGGGTCTCCCTGGGTCCCCCTGGGCCTCCCTGGGTCTCCCTGGGTCTCCCTGGGTCTCTCTGGGTCTCTCTGGGTCTCCCTGGGTCCCCCTGGGCCTCCCTGGGTCTCCCTGGGCCTCCCTGGATCTCCCTGGGTCTCCCTGGGTCCCCCTGGGTCTCTCTGGGTCCCTCTGGGTCTCTCTGGGTCTCCCTGGGCCTCCCTGGGTCTCCCTGGGCCTCCCTGGGTCTCCCTGGGCCTCCCTGGGTCCCCCTGGGTCTCTCTGGGCCTCCCTGGGTCTCCCTGGGCCTCCCTGGGTCTCCCTGGGCCTCCCTGGGCCTCCCTGGGCCTCCCTGGGTCCCCCTGGGTCTCCCTGGGCCTCCCTGGGCCTCCCTGGGTCTCCCTGGGCCTCCCTGGGCCTCTCTGGGCCTCCCTGGGCCTCCCTGGGTCTCCCTGGGCCTCCCTGGGCCTCCCTGGGTCTCCCTGGGCCTCCCTGGGCCTCCCTGGGTCTCCCTGGGCCTCCCTGGGCCTCCCTGGGTCTCCCTGGGCCTCCCTGGGTCCCCCTGGGTCTCCCTGGGCCTCCCTGGGCCTCCCTGGGTCTCCCTGGGCCTCCCTGGGCCTCCCTGGGTCTCCCTGGGCCTCCCTGGGCCTCCCTGGGTCTCCCTGGGCCTCCCTGGGTCCCCCTGGGTCTCCCTGGGCCTCCCTGGGCCTCCCTGGGTCCCCCTGGGTCTCTCTGGGTCTCCCTGGGTCCCCCTGGGTCTCCCTGGGCCTCTCTGGGTCTCCCTGGGTCCCCGTGGGCCTCCCAAGCGCCTTCATTTCTGAGTGCGTCTCACCCAGGGGTGGGAGAAGTCCTCGCCCCCCGGGGCCGCAGCCGGGATTTCCTCCGTCAGGACGCTCGCTCTGTGCGAAGGCAGCTCCCAGGGCACACAGCTCCCCCCCTCCCTCCCCCCCCCCCCGTGTCGGCCCCCCGCAAGTCCTGGGCCCTCGCGGGGGCCGGCCCAGGGAGCCGCCGTGTGACCGTGTGCCCGCCTCTGACAGGAAGAGATGTCGGGAGAAAGCGTGGTGAGCTCAGCAGTGCCAGCGGCGGCCACCCGGACCACGTCCTTCAAGGGGACCAGCCCCAGCTCCAAGTACGTGAAGCTCAACGTGGGGGGGGCCCTCTACTACACCACCATGCAGACCCTCACCAAGCAGGACACCATGCTCAAGGCCATGTTCAGCGGGCGCATGGAGGTGCTCACCGACAGCGAAGGTGAGACCCCGGGGGGAGGGGGCCACACGTGGGGGGCCGGCGGGAGGGATGGCGGCAGCTTTCACCCCCCCGCCCCCCAGTCCCAGGCCGTGCTGTTCCTCGGGGGCCCCTCCTCCTCCCTGGTGCCCCAGCCTCTCCCCTCCGCTCTTGGCAGGGCCCCGTGCCGGGCCTCCACGCCCTGCCGCGCCGCTGCCCATTTCCTCCTCCTTTGTTCCCGTCTCGGACAAAGCGGGGGCTCCCGCCAGAGCCAGCAGCGGCCTCGCCCCTTGACCCTCTTCCTTCCCTTCTCCTCCTGGGTCCTGCCCATCCCCCTTTCCTTGGCCGCCCCCAGGCCCAGGCTCCCCCCAACCTTCCACGCCTCAGGCCGTCGTCCCGCACTCCCCCGGCCCCTGCCTCCCGCTCGCTCCTCGCACTGCGGCTTTGGGCCCCCCCCCCCCTTTTCTCTCCGAGGTTCCCATTGGCTTTTACACGGCCCTTCTCCGTCCCCATCCTTCTGACCCCCTGCCTCCTGTGTGGCTGCCCCCTCCCTCGTGGCCCTTGTCCTGAGAGAGGCGCACCGAGGTCTGCGGGTTACTCGCCCCTCTTCTGAAATCCCTGAGATTCCCGCCCCCCCCGGGAAGTGTCCACAAGAGGCGCCCTGGGGTCCCGGACCCCCCCAGGTACTTGGCTGACACCCGCCCTGCCTCCTCGTCCCCTTCCCCGAGGGAGCGTCGCATCGAGTCCTCGTTCCCGGGCTCTCCTCTCCAGGCGCCCCCGGTGCCCACCAGGAGAGTTCCCAGCGGGGGTCCCACAGTCCCCTTCCCTCTCTTGAGAAGCCCCCGGGTGCTGCCTTTTCCAAGGCAGTCCTGTGCCCCGTGGGACCCTCGCCAGCCTAGGCTCCGTTCCCTCTGTGCCCATCACGGGCCAGCCCCCTCGCCTCTGCCCGGGCACCCCCAGGCCCGGCGCCCGCTCCCCCTTCCCTCACGGCCGCTGGTCACTTTGTCCTCGCTGCCCCGAGCCCATCGCCCTGCCCAGCACGGAGCCGCCGCCCGCCTCGGGGGGCCCTTCCTGAACCCCGCCTTGGGAGGGCTTCCTTGCATTGTGTCCCCCAGCAGACCGGGAGCTTGTGGCCAAGGGCTGGGGGCCTGGGCGCGGGCCTTCCTCCCGGCCACCCGGGACCCTCGGCCTGTGCCCCCCAAGCCTGGCTGCTCCCTCGGCAGTGCTGCGGGGAGGGGAGCCTTTTGTGAACCCCAGAAGGGGCCGGGGGCCTTCCCTGGGCCCAGGCCCCCGGAGAATGGGCGCCGGGGACTCGGAGGGGCCGCCGCCAGCCGCGACCCCTGCACCAGCCCGCTCTGTGCTTGGCCAGAGCCGCCGGGCATTTGGGGGGAGGGGGGCTCAGCTTTGCCACGCAGCCCCCAGCCCTCCTGGGAGTCTTTGTGGAAAGGGGAGAATAGCCTGGGGAGGAAATGAGCCTGATCTGATAAGCCGGCCCCACCCTGGGGGAGAGGGCGGCAGGAAGAGAGCCAGACTGGGGGGGGGGGGGTCTGTGAAGGAAGCGAGGAAAGGGGCCTGGCTTCCCCAGCAGCGGCAGCCTCAGGGCCCTGCCAGAGGGTGTTGCCAGGCCCGTGGGGCCCCCGAAAGCTCGTCGGGTCAGCTGCGTGGGGAGCCGTCGGGGCCCAGAGAAGCCCAGACCCCTCTCGGGCAGCGCAAAGACCCCCAGGCCTGGAGTCCGGGGGCCTCTCTCTGGGGACCTCGCCCAGGCAGCGAGGAGACTGAGGGGCGACCCCCGAGCCCCCCGTCCATTGTCCTAAGCCGCCTTTGCCTCTCCCCGTGGCAGACCCTGCCTCTTCGTCTCCCTGCAGCCGGGGCCTGCCTAAATCCACTCCCCTTCCTGCCTCCCCCCGCTGCTGGTTCTCAGCCTCTCCCTGCCCCCTCCCAAGGGGCGTCACCCCCAGCCTCTGGTCTGTCTCGGTGCCCGCCTGGCACAGACTCCCCAGAGCTGCCCCGAGGCCCACGGTGAGTGTTGCTTCTTGGGGTGTCGGGTTCACCCCCAGGCTACCTCACCCTAACCCTCCCCCCCCAGAGGCCCAGGATGCCCCAGACCCAGGGTTTGGGAACGGCCCTCCCGGCACCGGACGGCTCTGGTCCCTCCCCCCGGCATCTGCCCGGGGTCCTCTCTGGGCATTTGTGGAGCCGCGCGGCTCCGGAGCTTTGGGCACCTGCCTCCCCCCGTCAGGGGGCCTCGCTTGCTGAAAGGAGTCGGGCAGTCAGCCCCCGGGGGTGGGCACGGACGGCCCGTTTCCAGGACTTTCCCCCAGGTGAGGTCAGGCAGGGAGGGGGCCCACGGGGTCATTGGCAGCAGACGCAGAAGTCCCAGATCCAGCAGCGGGGGGTTGTGGGAGGTCGAGGGGAGGAGGGGCGCGGCCTGGTCTGGGGGCTCCGGGGCGGGCGTCCTTCAGGCCCTCCCCTCCCCCACGGGGCCCAGGCTGCCGCCTTCCAAAATAGCCCCGGACGCAGCTGTCAGGGCAGACGGCCTCCCCGGCACCTGATCCGGGCTCAGGCAGGAGCCAGACGGCCGTGGAGCGATCGGCTTTCCCCTCGGCGCCCCCTCCCCCCAGCTCGCCCCCTCCCCCCGGCAGGCTCTGCTCCTGAGGGTCAGGGGTTTGGGGGCAACGTGAGTGGGCCGGTGCCCAGCCAGGCTGTGGGGGCCCCCAGTGTCCCGTGGCCTCTGCCCGCTGGCGGGAGGTGCCGAGAGCTCCGAGGAATCAGAACCCGGGGGTGCCCCCCACCTGCCAGGGGAAGGCTGGGGACTCTGGGAGAGGAGGAAAGAGATCAGGCCCAGAGGGGAAGGAGGACGGGAATGGCCCCTCTGTGCCTGAGGAGGAGGGCGCTCAGCGGGGGGCTTGATGGGGACAGGGAGGAGAATCCTGCTGGGGGGCTCCCGACCTGGCCCCCCAGGCATCCCCAGCCTGGCAAAGGCCCCCGTGGGCTGTGAAGTGTCTGAGGGACGCTCGGGGTGGGGAGTCTGGGGGGGAGGGCCTGGGGGGGGGGCTGAGTAAGCCCCCAAGCATGAGGCGGCCCATAAGTGCTGCTGGTCAAAGCTTTTCCGTGAGGGTCCCTCCCCCCCCCCCCCAGCTCTGCCTGCGGATGCCCCACGTTTGGGAAGGGCCTGACGCCAGCCCGGCAGCAGCGTCTGTGTCCGGGACCACCACTAGTGTGTTGTTCAGAGAGGCCGTCCTGGGGTCCGCCTCCGGGAGAGCGCCCCCCCCCCCCCCCGCCAGCTCCCTGAAAGAGGGCCAGGGATCCCCGAGGTTGAGGGGAGCACGTTGGAGGCAGAGCCAGAGCTGGGCCCGGAGACCCCCGGGGTCTCTGAGTGAGGAGAGAACAGGCCGGGGGGGGGGGGCATCTGCCCCAAAGGATCTTGGGAGGCACCTCAGGGAGGTCTCCTAGCAGGGGCAGCGTCTCTGCACTCGGCTCCTCCTCCTCTCACACTTGGGGGATGGCAGCATCTCAGCCGGTCGCTTTTCTTTGCAGTTCTGTGGAAACACCGAGGTGGGGCCACGGCACAGTCTAGCCTCAGCTTCCTCATCTGTAAATGGGGGCCACAGTCCCTGTCTCAGGGTCACGCTTCTGAGGGGACTCTTAAACCTTGGAGCAGGTGGTTCTTGGGGCGTTTACAGCCTCGTTCTGAGGGAGACCTGGAGTTTCGGCAGGGGGTCCTTGCCCTGCCCCCGGGACCTTCCGCACACCCCGTTTCTCCTGCCCCCGGGGATGGGGCTTTGGGGGAGGGGTCTCCTTCCCGAGCCCTCCGGGCTGTTCTCAGTCCGAAGGCAGGAGCCGCAGCCGCCTCTTCCCTTATTTGTCCAAAATATGACTCCTTCACCACAAGCATTTCCTGACGCATTCTTGGGCCCGGGCCCGATGGCGCCGACCTCCCGCTGGCTGTGGAAGCTCCGGCTGCTGTCGCTCGTGTGCTGGGGGCCGGGGAGGGGGGGAGCAGGCGGGGGCTTGCCCGGGGTCACTGCGGGAGAGCAGGTGGCCAGAGCTCGCCCCGGTAGCTCCCCCCGAGGGCCACGGGCTCAGAAGGGCCCTCTCCAGGCTGCAGCCTCGCCCCCCGGCCGCCGGCGGCGCTCTGGCTCTTTGTACCTCCCGGGGCCGCCGCAGGGGCGCGTTGGGGGCACGGGGGTCCTTGCCTGTTCTCCTGCCCAGGGGGCTGTGAGCTCCCGCTGGCCCACTCGCCCGTGCCCGGCTCCAGCCTCGCCGCTCCAGTCCGGTTCTGAGCCGCCCGGCGGGACTGGGCCCGAGCCCGGGGGCTTCCCTGCTCTGTCAGCGTCAGGGCTGTGGGTGGTCGTGCCCCTCGGCAGAGGGAAAGGGACGGACTGAGGAGGCCCCCGAGGGCGCCTGGCGGAGCTTCCTCTGCGTCCGGCCGCGAGTGCCCGGCGTGTCTGCGCTGTGGGGCGGCCCCGGGCAGTGAGAGAGCTTGGGGACCCCGGGCTTCACAAACAGACCTCAGAGGCTCCGTGCCAGCTGCTGGGGAAGGGCGCCCTCCTGAGGTGGGGGAGGGCAGGGTTTGGCAGCACCCGTGGGGCCCAGAGCCAGGCTCTGCCGGGGACAAGGAGCAGGGACTGGGACCCTGTGAGGGGCGGCCGGGGGGGCTCGGCCCCTCGGAGAAGCCCTGGTGCCGGGTGAGGATTGCCGTCGGACCGAGCCCCGGGCACCGCCCGCTCTGCGCCCCGCTCAGCAGGCCCCGACTTCAGAAGGAGCCCTTGGCCCCACGGATCAGTCACCATGAAAGGGGAGCACCCGGCATTGGGAGTGCCGTGGGAGGACCGAGGAGCCCGGCCCCGGGGGGGGGGGGCTTGGGGGGCACTGTGGCAGGGCTGGTGGGAGTCCCAAGCCCTTCCCCCCGCTGGGCGGGAGCGAGGCTCAGCCCTGTGCTGGAGGGGCTTTATCGTTTCTGGGCGTCTGCCTCTCGCTGGGCCGCTCTCCGGTGCTGGAGCCTCGGGGCCTGGACCTGCATGGCGGCCCCTCAGCGGCCAGGGCGACGGCGTCTCGGGCACGTGGGCCCCGCCCTCACGGCGCCCTTCTCGCCTCCTGGCGCAGGTTGGATCCTCATCGACCGCTGCGGGAAGCACTTTGGCACGATCCTCAACTACCTCCGGGACGGGGCCGTCCCGCTGCCCGAGAGCCGCCGGGAGGTGGAGGAGCTGCTGGCCGAGGCCAAGTACTACCTGGTCCAGGGCCTGGTGGACGAGTGCCTGGCGGCCTTGCAGGTGGGTGCCCGGCCTTCCCCTCCCCCCTGGCACTGCCCGCCTGCTGCCCTGGGTGAGCGAAGGGCTTCAGATGCCCCCTCGGGAGTCAGGAGCACATTCGGGCCCGGGCTCCCTCGGCTCTGTGCCCGGCACTGAGAATCCAGGAATGGGCAGGAGCCTGAGATGGAGGTCAGCCCTCCCCGAGCTTCTCTTCCACCTCCCGGGGTGGGGGGAGCCTGGTTCTGCTTGGGGGGAAGCTGCGGGGCCAGTGGGGGCCGGAGCCCCAAGGGGAAAGGGGCCAGCCGGCTCCCCTGGGGAGGTCCCGAAGCCACGGCTGCTGTGGGGTCCCCTCCCTGGAGGGGAGAAGAGCTTTCCCCCCAGAACTTCCCTGCTCCCCCCCCAGGCCCGCGTCTCCCCTGCAGCAGGGCCTCCAGGGCCAGGCCGGCGTCCTGTGCCGCAGCCACCGGGGAATAGAGCGCTCCTTTGCCCCCATTAGGGCCGGCATCTAGAGAAGGGGCCCAGGCTCCTCCCCGGGCCGGGCCATCGTGGGAGGGGCTGCCTCTGGGCAGACCCCCGGACTGAGGGCACATTTTGTTCCAGCAGAACAAAGACTCGTATGAACCTTTCTGCAAGGTCCCTGTGATCACCTCCTCCAAGGAAGAGCAGAAGCTGATCGCCACGTCCAACAAGGTGGGGGCTCGGGGGGGTCCTGCCATGGTGGTCCCCAGTGTGGGCTGAGGCAGGCTCAGGTGACGTCACCTGTCCGGGGTCCACAGCCTGAGGGGAGGATCGGACTCACGTCCTGGACTCCTGCGCCCTCGTCCGTCCGTCCCCTCCCGGCGTTCCTGCGCTGCCTCCTCCCCGGGCCCGGCCGGTCCGGCCACTCATCGTGTGCTTTCTCTCCTCCCTGCAGCCGGCCGTGAAGCTGCTCTACAACAGAAGCAACAACAAGTACTCCTACACCAGGTGAGGCCGGGCTGGGGGAAGCCAGGCTCCTGCTCAAGGGAGACAGCCGCACCCCAAGGGCCAGGGCCCCGCCTAGCCCAGATCTGCCCTCGGGGGCTCCCCCTGGGGGGCTGGAGACGGCCCCTGCACTGACCTGGGCCCGGGGGGGGGGGGGGGGGGGTGGGGAGGGCGCGGCAGCCCAAAGGTGGGACTGCTTCTGTTCTAAGAGAAGACCCACCCGGGGGCCGCGCTGCCCCAGTGAGTGGGGGAGGGGGCTCGTGTACCCCGGGACGTTCTGCCTGGTTGTCCCCTCCCCCCATCCTGCAAGATTGTGAGCATTGAGGACTGGTGGGTGGGCCACGGGCCACGGGGAAGGGAGGCAGGTCCCCCTGGTTCTCTCTGCCTGGGGCACAGGAGGTGCTCGACTGTCCAGAGTTGGCTGAGCTGAGCCCTCCCCGGGCATCCTGGCGAGTCCCCCGGGCCCTGCTGGTACCTCCTAAGCCAGGGAACACAGCGGGGGCTCCCCGAGGAGCACTCGGCCGCCTTCTCCTCGAGCCTTTCTGCTCTCACGGAGACTGGACTCTGACCCAGCGATGGCCGCAGGCCCCAGGCCAGGCGGGGCCTTCTCTGAGCTTGCTCCTCCCCGTCCCTGGCCGGGCGGTGGCCCCGTCTGGGGTCCGAGAAGGTTCTGGGGCTCCGGGAGCGCTTCACCACGTGCGCCATCTCTCTTGCAGCAATTCTGATGACAACATGTTGAAAAACATCGAGCTGTTTGACAAGCTGTCGCTGCGCTTCAACGGGAGGGTCCTGTTCATCAAGGACGTCATCGGCGACGAGATCTGCTGCTGGTCCTTCTACGGGCAGGGCCGGAAGATCGCGGAAGTCTGCTGCACCTCCATCGTCTACGCCACCGAGAAGAAGCAGACCAAGGTAGTGACCGGGCCGGGCGCCGTGGTGCCCCTTTCCCCCCCTGCCCCTCCCAGCTTCACTGCCACCTCGGCCACCTGTCCCCTAGGGTCGGCCCGAGCCGGAGTGAGAGAGAGGAGTGAGTGAGAGTGCTCCCGCTCAGGTGAAGGGGAGCCGCAGGAAGGGAAAGAGAGAGATGGGGGAGAGAAAGAAGAGGGGGGTGGGGAAATGGAGAAGGAAGGAAGTGAGAGAGAGAGAGGGAAATGGAGAAGGAAGGGAGAGAGAGAGGGGGAAATGGAGAAGGAAGGGAGAGAGAGAGGGAAATGGAGAAGGAAGGGAGAGAGAGGGGGGAGATGGAGAAGGAAGGGAGAGAGGGGGGGGGAATGGAGAAGGAAGGGAGAGAGAGAGGGAAATGGAGAAGGAAGGGAGAGAGAGGGGGGGAGATGGAGAAGGAAGGGAGAGAGGGGGGGGGAATGGAGAAGGAAGGGAGAGAGAGAGGGAAATGGAGAAGGAAGGGAGAGAGGGGGGGAGATGGAGAAGGAAGGGAGAGAGGGGGGGAGATGGAGAAGGAAGGGAGAGAGAGAGGGGGAAATGGAGAAGGAAGGGAGAGAGAGAGAGGGAAATGGAGAAGGAAGGGAGAGAGAGAGGGGAGATGGAGAAGGAAGGGAGAGGGGGGGAGATGGAGAAGGAAGGGAGAGGGGGGGAGATGGAGAAGGAAGGGAGAGAGAGAGGGAAATGGAGAAGGAAGGGAGAGAGAGAGAGAGGGAAATGGAGAAGGAAGGGAGAGAGAGAGGGGAGATGGAGAAGGAAGGGAGAGAGAGAGAGGGAAATGGAGAAGGAAGGGAGAGAGGGGAGATGGAGAAGGAAGGGAGAGAGAGAGAAATGGAGAAGGAAGGGAGAGAGAGGGGAGATGGAGAAGGAAGGGAGAGAGAGAGAAATGGAGAAGGAAGGGGGAGAGAGAGAGGGAAATGGAGAAGGAAGGGAGAGAGAGGGGAGATGGAGAAGGAAGGGAGAGAGAGAGAAATGGAGAAGGAAGGGAGAGAGAGAGAGGGAAATGGAGAAGGAAGGGAGAGAGAGAGAAATGGAGAAGGAAGGGGGAGAGAGAGAAATGGAGAAGGAAGGGGGAGAGAGAGAGGGAAATGGAGAAGGAAAGAGTTGAGGAGAAAGGGAGAAAGAGGGAGGTCTGACTGGCCTCCATCACTCACAGCCCCTTCATCTGCACAGTGGGGACAGCAGCGCCCCCTGTCGAGGGTCCCCGGCACCCAGCCAGCCCCCTCCCTGTCAGCTTGTGAGGCCGCTTTGGTCCCCTCCCCCTCCCCAGGAGCGGGGCCTCCCATGTTTCTGGGAAGCAGAGGGTTCTGGGTACTGGCCAGCACTGTTCACTTCCCGTTAGTTGTGGGAAAAGCTGCCCCCCAGAAAGCAGCCTGGGGGCGCAGGTTTAGTCCCGCTCCCTGCAGTAACCGCAGTTCCCCACCCTCGGGCTGTCCCCGTCCGTTAGGCGGGCACTGGGGCTCCAAAGCGTCGACGTTCTTTGGGACGGTCTTTGTGGCCCCATCTTCGGGCCCCTCCCCGCGGGCCCCAGGCTGGAGGAAGGCCCCAAATCATCATGTTCTGGGCGGGTTTGGAAGTTCTTCTGGAGTGTGTGGGGGATGGGCCAAGGGCACAGACACTTCTGTGGCTTCCCGTTCCCTGCATGCCCCTTGAGGGGTGGGTCCTGTTACTATAGGAGAGTAAGCTGAGGCTCAGGGAGCTTGACCAACTTGTTTGTGGTCGGGGTCTTCTCGAGGGCGTTGTTTCCTGCTGACACCCCCCCCCAACCCCCACCTCTGCGCCTCGTGCTGCAGCTCTGCATTACCGGGAGCCTTGCCACGTTCCTGTCCCTGCTCGGCATCAGCTCACGGTGCCCCCTCAGACCCTCCTGAATCTCTGAGCACCATGACCCGCTCCCTGCGCTGCGTGCTTGCTTGGGGGGTGGGTGCCCCCTCCCTGCCCCCACACCAACCTCATCCCTTTGGTTTGTGGCTGAGGACAGGGGGAGGCCCCCCGAACAGCTCCAATGGCCTCTCGCAGCTGGGCTGAGCCCGGGGGGATGGGGCCAGAGAGTTGGGGTTTGAGGGACTGATCCCCTTTTCTGGGAACACAGGTGGAGTTCCCGGAGGCCCGCATTTATGAGGAGACCCTGAATATTTTGCTGTATGAGGCTCAGGATGGCCGCGGCCCCGACAACGCCCTCTTGGAGGCCACGGGGGGCGCTGCCGGCCGCTCGCACCACCTGGACGAGGACGAGGAGCGTGAGAGGATTGAGCGGGTGCGCCGGATCCACATCAAGCGCCCCGATGACCGGGCCCACCTGCACCAGTGAGCAGCGGCGGCCCACGGGCCGCTCGCAGAGCCTGCCCCGAGCGCCCGGGCCGCGTGCGGAGCGTCCAGGCGGGGACGGTATTTTGTAACAAAGCAGGTGGTTATTTTGATATTTCCTGGCACGGTGACTGGTTCTGTCGCAGGGACGCAGCCCCTGGCACCGCTCAGGCCACGTCCCTCATTTTCCCTCTTTCCCTGAACGTGAACGAGTCGGGGGCGGGGGCGTCCCCTCGGTTCTCAGGAGGAAGAACTTTGGTTTTCAGTATTTATTTCTGGGGGTCCCAGGCCCCAGCCCTGACCCAGGGGGCTCCGTCCTGTGCGCGGCCGCCCGGGCCGCGGAGGTCTGGCCCCGAGGTCACCCTGCGCTGGGCTGGGCCCCCCCAGTGGCAGAGCACGGCCATTAGCTTACCCCAAGGCCCCATCCCTCCCAGGGAGAATCCCCAGGTGCCTCACGCAGGATTTCCACGGCCAAAAGGCAAAAATCCCAAACCCTTCTCGAGGGGGTTTTCTTAGAGCAATCACGTGCATCTTGTGGCCAAGGAAAAGAGTCCCCTAGTGTAAGGACACAGCAGGGGGCGTCTGGGCCCCAAAGGGCCCCCGGGGGCTTCCTGAAGCACCTCGGCTCCTTGTCTCAGTCCTGCACGGCTTGGGGGGCTCGGCCCTGTGTGGCTGATGGCCCTTGGCCCCCCTCAGGTTGATCCACGTCACATGGGACAGCAGCCGGTCATTGGGCCAAGGGGTCCCCAGTGTCCAGCCGTGTTCTCCACTTCCCTTCTTTCCCTGCCGTGAGGGAGCCAGCGGAGGGAGGGGGGCCAGGCCTGAGGCTTCGCTGGTCTCGGGAGCTCCCACTGCCAGTCAGCACTTGTCGGCCATCAGCTGTCCTAGAGTTGCCTTCACCGAGCGCTAGGCCGGCTCTCTGTCAGCAGCACTTTGGCTTCTGCCCTTCCCCTCCCCCTGCACCCTAAGAGGCGCAGACCGCAGAGGGCTCCTTCTGAGTCAGGGTTGTCGCAGAGCTGATCTCTGTGGCCTTCTCCTCCCCCCGCCCCCGGGCAGGGGCTCCAAAGCGAAGCTCAGACTCTCCTAGGGGGACGCCCTCCCCTCAGAACTCATGTTTCTGTAGCATTTTCTTTACCCCAACCTGCCAGGGAAGAATGTGACTGACTATCAGTAGCCCCATTTTGCTGACAAAGAAATGGAGGTTCAAAGGGATGTTTATGTCCTGCCCACCATGACCCAAATCCAGCCTCAAACCCACGGCTTCTGCCTTTACTTGCTCCTATCGGGGTCCTGGTCCTCGTCCCCGGGGCCGCAGCTCCCTGTCGTCCCAGGTGGTTCTGGCTGCTCTCATTCCTCAGACTGGCTTGGAAGTGTCTCCTCCCGCCACTTTCAGAGAATAGAGAAAGGACGTGTGTGTGACTGAGTCTGGCTCGGGGGCCTGGAGCCCCCCGGGCTGTAGGTGTGTGGGCGCGTGGGGTGGGGGGGGGGCTGTAGCAGCCACCTCCCCGCTGTCTCTGCCACGGGGAAACGGGAGGCGACGTGGACGCCGAGGGGGAGACCCGGGATGTGAGTGGAAGAACAGGCCCGAGCGCGGCCCGAGGGGACGCCGGAGTCGATACCAAAGCATTCGTTGTGGCGAGTCCGACCGTGACCTGACGAGGTGTTTGTGTGAGTCACTTTGTGTCCCAGCGGCTTCCGTGACTTAAGCCATCTGCTCTCAGCGGGGCTGGGCCCGGGAGCCGGTTTTTAAATGCTGTTACGTTGTCCTCTGTTACCGTCCCGAGCCTGGAGAGAGCAGCAGATCAGTCGGGCCCTCTCTGAGCCTCTCCATGTTTTCATCAGCCTAAGGCTGAGATCGGGGCTTTGTGCAAAGTGTTCCTGATTCGGTCAGTCAGGCTCCTGCAAGGATCTTTTCCCTAAAAGTGAAAGAACTTTGTGTGATTGAGGTCTAAGCTTCCCCCCTAAATCCTCTCCTCTGAGACCCCCGTGGGACAAGCCCCACGCCCACAGGCTGACCATGAATCAGGTCACTTTGTACAACGACAAAGCATCGTGAACGTGGCTAGGCCACGACCGTCCGTAGGACTGGAGAAGTAACTGTACAATGAATTAGTCTTCAAAGATAGATTTTTATTAATCTAGAATTTTTTTATTTACATAATAAAACCTGGGAATTCTTAGTATTTCCATAGTCAAGACGAGGTTTCTGACAATTTGCTTTATCCGTCTGTCACGGTCCCCCTTATGAACACCCACAGGAATGGCTCGGCTTAGGGGAAGACCAGATGGTCCCAAGGCTGACATGGTACTGCCCAAAGTGACCTCATAGGGACCCTGAGTCTGTCTTCCCCCGGCTGAGAAGGCGCCAAGAAAAACGCTGTAGCCCAACCCAACGATGCTGGAACCACACATTTCCTTTCCTCTATCACGTCGTGACTGATTTTACCCATTTCTGGCCCTTTGCGGCAAAAAAGACAAATCATGGTTCTGTGAGAACCCCGACCCTTGCCCGTGGCCATCCCAAGTCTGTCCTTAGAACAGATGCACTTGGTGAGCCCCGAGCGAATCCCCCGATTCTTGAAGCTGTCCGGACCTTTCCAAAATCTCGCTGTTCCCTCCGCAAATTTAACTCAGGCTGCTTTGAATTTGGCTCAGTGACCATCCTGAATCGAGAGTTTGCCGTTAGATCTCTCATCCAGATGGGGCAGACACAAAAGGGGGTGCCCGTCTGCTTCCCAGTTGGGATGGGGTTTTCCATCACCCCCCTGAAACTGAACTCCGATTTATGTTTCTGTTCCTTGAAATGAGCGATGCTGTTCACTTGACAAAATTCAAGAAGCGTTTCTTAAGCTCTTGCGTGTTGGGACTGATCCAATCCAAGCGGAAGGACGAGAAGCCAGATCCTAGATTTGGCCAGACTGGCGGCTGGTTTTCTAGCGACTCTTAAAAGGCTAAAAATTAATGTCGATTGCTTCAGAGAGGTCAAAGATCAGCCCAACACTTAGTCCTTTTATTGCACATTTCCAAAAATTATTGGGTTTCGCACAGCTTTGAAAGAATTGGGAGTCACGGTTACTACTGCTCTTATCACCCCAACTGCTGTTTCTGGGAGACATGGTTCTGGCCACCAGCATCCCGTGTTCAAGACATTCAATTGCCGTCACGCTGCCCGCAAGAGTGGACTTTCTGAGCCACGTAGGAGCACAATGGTCACTTTAGCTCTTCATCCAGTCTTTTCTAACATGTGTTTCTGTATCCTTGGGAAAAACTGACAGATCCTGAAACCCTGAGCATTTGTGGATCACATCTGAGCCATGAGCACATCATGGACCAGGACTGTGGAGGGGAGAATGGGCGAGATTCAGAGTAGAGTTGCTATAGTGAAATCCTTTCCTGTCGAGGTTCACTTTTAACTAGAGTCACCAAAAATATCACTTGCGCACATTCAGATGTCTCGTACTAATTGTGTGGCCCCTTAAAGCTATGCATAAAATGCTTGTGTTTTGTTTTGTTTTAGAAGTATTCAGTGTTTGAGTTACAAGCATTTGTCTCTACAGAAATATATATGCAGAATAAAAATGATATAAAGGACTTGTACATACGGCTATCCGGTCCCTGTTTTCTAGCTGTTTCGAGCCCATTGAAGCCAGGGTTTGCATTCTAATAGCTCAGAGGCCTTGGGGCTGGGAGAGGTTTGGTGCAAGGCCGTTGGGGAGTCTTGGGTCAAAACACCGCTGTACTAAAGGAGCAAAGACATGTTGATCTGCCATGTTGTCACATCCTTGGTAGATTTTCCACAATCCCTGCCTTCCAGCTGAGAGCTGGGACTACGGAAATGGCCTTCAGAGGAGCTATTTAAGCAACTCCTCAAGTGTTCTGGGCCCCATTTATTTAAAGCCTAAAACTCCATGTTTGCAGCTCTGTAAAATCTTTCTCTTACTAATTGTCCGATTGTGTACTCAGCCACCTCATCCCCACCCCACATTTCCAGCGTGGTCTCTCCATCCCAGTCTCGGGGCTGGCCATTCCCCGGGCCACAAAAAAAGTAGTCCCACTTGGGAGGTTGCCAGTGAGGAGGCAGCAGGAGGGCTGGAAGGCACTTTTCAGGCCCCAGAATTACTCGAGGGAAGGGGAAAGTCAAGCGCGCATTAAGTACCGTGAAAACATTCAAGAGGCTTTGTTTGGAAAGACTAGCTAGAGTGGAGGGGTCTAATCTAGCGGAAAGTGACTGTCCCCCATTAAAATAGGAGGCAGAAAGTTGAACGTTCGGCTCCTCAAGAACATCCTCAGCTTTAGGCATGAAGTTGAATTCTTGTCCAACGGGAGTCCGTGTGTTTCTTTTCCCCGACGGTCCAACGTGGCCCATATCAGGATTTCATCGGGACTGACACCTATGGGAGAAAGGAGACTTAGTTAAAAGAGGGAAATGGTTGTGTCTCTTCCCCCTGCCCCAGTGTAGAAGACAGTTAACCAAGCCACACTATTGTTCCTCATTTATTTCACCTTTAGGGATCTTTTCACAACCCGCTGGAGGTGCTGGAAGTATAATGTTTACATTTTGCAGATGAAGAGGGGTCAGGGGTCACACATGTTGAATAATTATCAAGCCCAAGACCAGAAGACAGGTTTCTAGTCTCGGACCAGGGCTTTCTGTTCCCCTGTGCTTCCTGTATCATGGATGTGGCTGGCTCCTGCTCGTCATTAAGTAACCACAGTTAACTTCCTGTGGTTCTTGACAACCTAGAATGTCACGCCAAGGTGTGTGTGAAGGCCCGCTGCCATCGCCAGCATCCTTTCCTCCCTCCCCAGACACCGAGCTTTTCAAACCAGTCATGCTTATATTCTCCCACACCCTTTGGAAGTAAGCGGGGCAGGCACCCCATTGGACCAGGGAAGAATCTGACCTTTCGGGCTCCCAGCAGATTCAGACCAAGAGCCAGAGGACCCCAAACAGCTGGATCTTTCTGGCTTGCCTCCGTGTACCTGATAGTCAGCCTCCCCAGACGTTATCACTATTACCACAACAATAGTTACCACTATTAATTGTCCATCTTTGTCTTTATAGATCTGCTCTTCCTGTCCAGTGTTGAAAATTATGGTGCCTTCTTTTCCCAGACTGATGTAAAATTGTAAACTACAAATAAAGGCATATATTACTCACAGACCCATCACCCACTGTTCCCACCCCTTCCCCCCCCAAAAAAATTAAAATTAACAAAGTATATACACAATCAAAATCTGTGATGCTTTGCTTAAAATTCATCCTTGTTGTAATAATAAACTTGTTAGAATCCAAAGGCAGTTTTACTTGCACAAATCTTTTTTTTTAAAGCAATACAAGATTGAATTATCAAAGATAATTATCAAAGACAATTCAATAAGAATTCCCCAGTTATATGAATGAACATAGGGATAAGTTGTCCAAGAACATTTTCAATTGGATTCATCAAAGAATATATCTGGTCTCTGATGCTTTAATGTGGTGGCTGGACCGTGATGACAGTTGTTAATTGTCCACGAGCATCCTCGGTCAGATGTGAAAGGAAGATGGAAAGCTAGCAGCTGAAGAGGTGCCCAGATTTTCTTGACCCTCTATGCTGTGTGTGTGTGTAGGATTGGAAAAATTAAGGCAAAAAGAACCAGGAACCTCGAAGATTAAAACCAGGATTGTAAAGGGGGGGTTGTAAAAGAGGTGGGGGAGGAGGACCATCTTTTTGAAATCTTGACCTTAACCCAAGAATCTTTTTTGCTCTATGACAACTTTTTCTTACAGGGTATCAAGTGAAATTTAAATGAAGCATTAGAGAGCAAAACCCCAAGATAAGATGACGTTTACCTCCTACTGAAAGCCAAGCTGACAAAAAAAAAAAAAAAAAAAATCCACCAAAAAATCCAAGCTTTCCATGTAATGGAAATAAGCTTTATTTGGGATTTAGGAGGTGAGCTCAAGACTGATGGAAATAATGCCCTGAGTTTGTTCTCAGGAGGTTCTAATGAGGAGCCACCTTTTTGTATTCCCCAAGCCATCAAAACCTGCAGTAGCAGGTGAGACGTGGTTCATCTCCACCTAGATGGGTCCAGCGAACCTTCCAGAGCAGCCCCGAAAGTCTGCCCATTGGGGTCTCCCTGGGACACCCCAACAGCGGCCCTGGAAGTCAGCTGCCTGATGAGGTCTTCATACAGAAGGGGTCCGTGGGCAGAACGGCCTGGCCTACCTTCCTTGAACAATCTGCACTAGACCCTCTTTCTTCGCCACCATGGAGATCTTCGTCACCGTTTCAAAGATACGTTCACACAGTAAAATTATATCACCCTAAAAAGAACAAGGGGAACATCCCAAAATTATTGACGAAAGAGTCTTTGGAGCATTTGGTCAGAATGCTGAAGCCTCAGGGTTGGGAGAGACCTGAAAAGCACACCCCCCTCCACCCCCATGCTCAAGAAATAATCCTAATAATGATCGTTTTAGTTTGCAAAGCATTTTACAAATAATCACATTGGGTTCTTTCAAGGGGAAGTAGGTGCTCATTTTAAAGATGAGGAAACCAAAGGAGAAATTAAGAGACTTGCCCAGAATCACACAGAATCACAGATTACAGAGGTCACATTTGAACTTGGGTTTTCCTGGATCCAGATCAGAGACCATATCCCATTCTCTCTTCTCTCTGTGAAAATCTCCATTGATAGATCAGTGTTTGTACCAGACTGGTCACAGACCACAAAAAGATTATAAAAAGTATTAAAAAAAAATTTGATACTAATTTTTTCTCTGAGATGTCTAATTTTATGTTTTCCCCCCAATTTATTCGATTCTAAGCTTCTTATTAGAGTATAAGCTCTTTGAGTTCAGACACCATCTTCAGTGGACTTCCCCAGTGCTTGAGCATCATGGTGGTGGAGCAGTGGATGGGATACCAGGTCCAGAATCAGGAAAACCTGAGTTCAATCCAACCTCAGACACTTACTAGCTGGGCAGATCACTTAACCCTGATTGTCTCAGTTCCTCATCTTTAAAATGAGCTGGACAAGGAAATGGTAAACGAATATCTTTGTCAAGAAATATCTTTCCCAAACTCCCAAGTGTCAGACACAACTGAACAAGAATAAAGTTCCCAGTGCTTATCAAGGTGTCTGGCACATAGTAGGTTCTTAATAAATCGAATTTTAGTAAGAAGCAAGGAAATTGTTTTCAGCAATGATAGAAAAGTTTTCTGATTTATGGAATTTAAAAACTGTTTCATTATCAGCCATATTTTCATAAAGCCTTCTTCCTTCCTCCCTCATCAAGTGGAATCTCTCAATCTGGATTGTGTTAGGGTGGAAAGTGTTTGAAAATGCATTTGGATAAGAAATTAATTGAACTTCCCTTCCATCCTCCATCCTTATTTCCCAGAAAGCCAGTCTTATGACAAAAAAAAAAAAAAAAAAAAAAAAGGTATCCACAGCTTAGTAGAAATTAGGCACAGGTTCATACCTTCTGTTTGTTGTCCTCCGGGAAGACGTGGATGACAAAGAGTCCATCATTCAGATTGCTGGTGGAAATACCTTTAGACAAACCCCAGAATTAAAATCCCCTCACTGCCAGCTCCCCAAGGCCTGTATTCTTTTCACAACATCATCAGGAATGGCAGCAGCTAGAGAGCTTGAGATGGCACTACGTCCTAAGGTAACGTCACGGCCTCTACTAGACTTCAGATGTGTTTCTAGACCGGGGATTATTAGCTTTTTTGTATTACAGAGCAGTCTGGTAAATCCTGTGGACCCTTTCTCAGAGTATTTTTTTAATGTGCTTAGCTCATAGAAGGTACTTGATAAATGCGTGTTTAGTGAATAAATGCATAAAATAACATTGGATTTTAAAGGAAAAATTTAAAGGATTTATATGAAAATCAATATATTAGATGCTTAATTTTCCATCAAAACTACATGATTATCAATATATTTTTTAAATTCCCACCTTAAGGACCCTGATTCTAGTAAGAAACCAATCAGAAGTGTTTTTGCTAGTCATTGAACCCAACCAAAACCAAATCAAGTCAGTAAGCATTGATTAAGCACCAACCATAGTAGGTTAGGCTGTGTTCCAATAAATGTTTTATTTTTGTAGAACGGCATCTTTCTGTGTCATTCACATGTCCTCCTGTCCTAAAAGTTCTGGGAACGACTGCCTGGCTCAGCAGGCCTGTCCTGATCAATCGCCAGCCCAGTTAGATGGACTGATTTTCTCTTGAGAGTTGTCCTCCTCCCCAGCCCAGCCCAGGTTTACCTTTTACTGATTCATAGTCTATTCTCTGCTTAATTTTAGCAAGTTCCACCACGTACAGCGCCTTCTCCGTAAGGATTAGTTGCCGTTGTCGAGCTTTGAATCCGTTCCTGTCGTATTTCACCACGGGAGTGCCATACTGAGGAGAGGGGAGGGAGGCAGAAAATTAGGGCTGAGCGGACCCCTTTGAGATGTTCTGTAACAGGAGGGGTTGGGGGAGAAAAGAGAGCTAAGGCCTAAGAGATGGTGTGAATGCCCAGGTAATTCTCCATTGAGCTGGCGGCAAAGTCGGGAGCAGACCCCAAGTCCCTCCATCCCAGATAACTGACCGGCAACTCTGATGAAAGAATCACCTAACAGGAGAAGTCATATGAGGGCCTGCTCGCTTATACCTGGTACATTTGGGATTTTGTTTAAAAAGAAACTTTAAGGAAAGAAAAATATATCCCCAACTTGAAGAATTCTCCATTAAATAATAAAGATTTTTTGAACCCTTGACTTAGTCATGGATCTTAGTGCCCCCTATAATGTCCTGAGAAAACATCTTTCTCAAAGACCCAGAGCTTGAAAAGTTGCCAACAAAATAAGACACCAAGATGATGACTTTTAGGATCAAACACGTGGTATTTCTTTGGCATTTAAAACCTTTCACAATAATCTAGTTCTAACTTACTTTTCCCTGTCAGTCAACGAGCATTTAATTTCTAAAATTTAATTTTAAATTTTAAAATACTAAATTTTTATAAATTTAAAATTAAAATTGTATTATTGAAGTTTTTTATTTTCAAAACACATGCAAGGATAATTTTTTCAACACTGACCCTTGAAAAACCTTGTGTTCCAAATTTCCCCACCCCCTCCCCTAGGATCAAATACATGGTTTTTCCTTGGTATTTAAAGCCCTTCCTAACAATAATCTAGTTCTAACTTACTTTTCCCTGTCAGTCAATAATCATTTAATTTTTTAAAAAAAATCTTATTATTGAAGTTTTTTATTTTCAGAACATGCAAGGATAATTTTCTCTACACTGACCCTTGAAAAACCTTGTGTTCCAATTTCCCCCTCCCCTTCAATGCTTGTTAAAATATCCATATCTATACCTACATAAGTATAAGCATTTATTAAGCACCTCCTCTATGCCAGGAATACACAAGAAAGTTTAAAAAAATACAAAAAAAAAGAGTAAAAAGACCTCAAGGAACTCATAGTCCAAGGGAGAAGACAACATACAAATATCTACAGACAAAAGGATAATATATATGGATAAATCAGAGATAATCTCGGCAAAAAGGACTAGGAAATGCTTTTTGAAGAAGGTGGGAGTTTGAGTTGAAGGAAACCAGTGAAGCAAGAAGATGAGAGATGAGAAGAAGATAGTTCCAGGCATGGGGATGCCTGGGAAGGGAAAATGGGAGTGTTGGGTACGAGGAGCAGCCAGCAGCCATTGTCACTAAAGAACAAAGTAAGGCTTTATAAGCATTAAAGTGACTAAAAAGAGGAGAGAGGGTTAGGAAGGAATAGGAGGGAGCCTTTGGAGTTGATTAAGGGGATGGTGACGTGGTCAGACTCGGGCTTTCAGAAAATCAATATGGCAGCTGAGATCGGAATAGAGACAGGCCTGAGTCAGGGAGAACAGTCCAGCGGCTACTGCGACTTCCATCAGTCTCTTTCACGGCTTCTGAGGGCCAGAAAAATAGTCTCCTCACTATTTGTTGCACATGGCCTTGCATTTCTCGGCTCTGCCTTTGCAGTAACTCTTCCCGTTCCTGGAATGCCATCTCTCCTGGCCTTCCTTCATCTCAGAATTCCAAGCGTCCTTCAGTGCTCGGCCCAATATATGTGTCTTATACAACTTCTCATGTCTAATTTTATCATGTTGCTTATCTTCTCAATGGATGGGAGGAGAAAATTTAGAACTCAAAATGTTTTTGAATTTTGAATAAATGTGAAAAAAACTTTAAATGCAACAGGGAAATATTTAATGAAATCAACAAGAATATATGTATAATTGTTGATTTCCTCTCTCTCTCTCTCTCTCTCTCTATATATATATATATATATATGCACACACATTTTTTTAAAAAAAGGATAAACTAAAAAAAAAAAAGATCTTAACCAAGGCATGAAGCCTCTCCTAGGCCCCTCAATTGCAAGTGAAATAGCACCCCCTCCAATTACCCCAATTTAGTACTTTAAAATAAATGTACAATCTCCCTCAATAGAATGTAAACTCCTTGAGGGGAGAAATTTTGGGTTTTTCTTTTGTATTTCCATGAGGAAAGGGAAAGGGACAAGCATTTATTAAGCCACTACTGTGTGCTAAATGTTTTACATTTGATAATGAGATAATTTTTGGCATTCAGTAGGTGCTTCATAAATAGCTTATTTATTATAAACCGCTACTGGAACCTGGAGATGAAGGGTCTCGTCCTCAAAAAGCTCAATGTCAGAAATGAACGTGGTTTTATCATTTGAAAGGATTAGTAAAAATGACTTTGTACATTAACCTCAGGGTCCAAAACGGATGTGGTTTTATTTGTCCATTAGTCTCGATGTCAAAAATGGATGTGGTTTTTTTCATTTGAAATTATTCTAAAGATGAGTTTGAACATAAGCCTTCTTTCCTCCCCAAGCTCGAGCCAACCTGGATTATCCCTGGGCCTTTCCACGCGCCCTGCTGCTGAGCCCTCGCCTGTGTTCCACGAGGGTGAGGGCCGGCTTCCTTTCCCGTCCTCATCCTCAGTCCGCAGCACGTAGTAAGTGCTTTTTTGTTTGATATCCGACTAATTGCTCGGTGAGGGAAACATAAACTGGCTCACAAATATCCATTTATTCCTCTAAGGGGGAATCATGATGGCCGTGGGGACTCCTATCAGGGCACAGTCAGTAGGACCGTCTCTGGTCTTTTTAGGAGAAGGGTTTTCCACCCCAAATCCAGAAGAAACATTTCAGATGCAGCCTCTTCTCTTTCCTCACCTGGATTTTCTCGCTGCCGAGGAGCTGCAGGACTTTGGGATTAATGTCAGCCTCATCTAGGGAGAAAACCAAAGCATTGGATGAAACATCACTGAACGGCCCCTTCTCTGCCATCGACAATCAGAAATTCCCTCTCTGTAAATAAAAAGCTATAGTAAAAAAAAAAAAAGGAAAGAAATTCCCTCTCACGGGCATGCAGATTAATTTCCTTAATGGTTATATTTTTCATTGCTCTCATATTTACAAATGGAAGATGTGAACTGTCAGTTAATGGGGGCTGGAGGTAGAACAATATTAACTAGAAAGATTCAACTGAGTTAAAATAGACTTCTTTGGGTAAAAAAAAAAATGGTTTCTTCTTTTCTTTTTTTTTTGCTGAGGCAATTGGGGTTAGGTGACTTGCTCAGGGTCACACAGCTAGGAAGTGTTAAGTGTCTGAGGTCAGATTTGAACTCAGATCCTCCTGATTTCAGGACTGGGGCGCTATCCAGCTGCCCTAATCTTTGGATTCTTAAATAAAATATTATTTTAAATAATTAACATAAATTGAAGAAAACTTTGAATTCTTGGGGACTGTTGCCAAGCTCTCCCCTAAGCCCTGAAAAGTCCTTCACAGAGTGAATCACCTGGTACCCCAAAATCTCAGTGGAGAGAAGTAGCTGTGAAATGCCCCCAGCACCCCAATGCTGGGCCTCAGGCTGTCTCCGGACCAGGAGCTCCGGGCCTTGGGCCGGGCACTCACCGATCCGGCTGTCAGCAAAGGGCTGGTCTAAACTTTCCAGGTAGCCAGCCTTCTTCCCTCGGAACAGGTCACTCGCAACCACCTTCTGCTGCATCTGGCGAGAGACAACCGAGATGGTTTGTCCCAGGGCAGTTCATAGCCTTAGAGCGGGTGGGATCGCTTAAGGGGACATGTGTCAGTCCTGCCTGGGTGACTTTAGGCAGGCCGTTTTCTCTGTGCTGTGCCTCAGTCCCCTCATCAGTATAATGGGTATGATAGTAGGACACAACTCCCAGAGTAGTCGTGAGGATCAATGGGATGATGTTGGTTAAGCGCTTTGGAAACAAACTGTTATATAAGACGACAAAGTAATGGGCTCAATCAATCGGTATTTCCTCTGCCCACTCTATGCTAGACAAGCACTGAACTGAGTGCTGAGAATACAAAAAGAGTCAGTCCCTTCCCTCTCGAAGCTTAAAGCCCAGCGGAGGAGACGGCGTCCGGACAGACGTGTGCAGAGCAAGTAACGGCAAGGATAAAGAAGAAATAAGGAGCTAAGAGGGGCTGGAGAAGATTTCCTCTCAAAGGTGGGACTGAAAAGGAAGCTGGGAGGTCAGAAGCCAGAGTGAAGGAGGAAGAGCATTCCAAGTGTGGGGGACAGACAGAGAGAATGGCCAGAGAAGAGAGAGAGACAGAGACAGAAAGAGAGACAGAGACAGAGAGAGACAGACAGACATACAGAGACAGAGAGAATGGCCAGAGAATAGAGAGAGACAGAGACAGAAAGAGAGACAGAGACAGAGAGAGACAGACAGACATACAGAGACAGAGAGAATGGCCAGAAAATAGAGAGACAGAGACAGAAAGAGAGACAGAGACAGAGAGAGACAGACAGACATACAGAGACAGAGAGAATGGCCAGAAAATAGAGAGACAGAGACAGAAAGAGAGACAGAGACAGAGACAGACAGACAGACAGACAGAGACAGAGAGAATGGCCAGAGAAGAGAGAGACAGAGACAGAGACAGAGACAGAGAGACAGACCGACAGACAGACAGAGAGAGAGAGAGAGAGAGAGAGAGAGAGAGAGAAAATGGCCAGAGAGAGAGAGACAGAGACAGAGAGAGAGAGAGAGAGACAGAGAGAATGGCCAGAGATGAGAGAGAGAGTGTGTGTGTAGAGATGGAAAGACAGAGATAGACAGAAAGACAGAGGAAGAGAGAGAGGGGAGAGAAGAAGGAAGAAGAAGGAAGAAGAGGAAGGAGGAAGAAGGAAGAGAAAGAAGAAGAAAGGTATAGGAGAGAGGAGAAAAAGAAGGGGGGAAGGAAGAAGAGAAATGAAAAGAGAAAGGAGAAAAGGGAGAAGAGGAAGGAGAAGCAGGAGAAGAAGAAGGAATAGAAGGAGGAGGAAAAAGAAGAGGAGGAGGAAGAAGAATAGCAAATCTAAGTTACAGATTAGGGATGAAGATGTAATTTTTTTCCCTGTCCAAATTCATGAACCCCCTGAAATTTACCCATGGAGCCCGGGGTAAGAAGGAAACAGCTTAGCCCCACTCCCCCACACAAAGAGCTATTGGGAAATATGGGAAACCTGTTATATAATTTTTGTTGAGGGAATTGGGGTTAAGTGACTTGCCCAGGGTCACACAGCTAGGGCATGCTAAGTGTCTGAGGCAGATTTGAACTCAGATCCGCCTGACTTCAGGGCTGGTGCTCTCTCCACTGTGCCCCCTAGCTGCCCTTACCTTACATATATCTTTACAAAGTCTGAACCAGGACCGAGAGCAGGGTCCTTATGCCCCCTTCCCCAAGGTGTGTTTTCTGTGGCCCTCCAAATATAAAACCTCAGGGAGGATCCTCTCATTAACCGGAAAACCGGCAGGTGAGCCCCCCTTGCTCCTGCAGGGGGGGCAGGTGCACACCTGTCCCCAGGTGACCCAGGAGGCAGGGGCAAAGGGAAGGGCCGTGCGCACCTGAGCCTTCCTCCGAGCTGTCACCCCGCGACAATACCGGCGCACCAGGTTCCTCGTGCAGAGTTTCTTCAGCATTTCCGAAGTCTGTGGGAAAGAACAGCCATCCCCCCATGTGCAGGATAGTCACAAGGTCTCCCATGGGATGGGCTTCAATCAGACCCACGGCCCTGTATCTTCCCACTCAAAAGCGCTAACCAATCCCCCTCTCAGGAGCAGCTGGGCGGTGCAGTGGATGGAGCGCTAGGCCCCGAGTCCCGAAGATTTGAGTTCAAATTTCACCTCAGGACTATTTTGAGGATCCAGTGAGATGATATTTGTAGAGTATTAAGCACAGTCAGTGCCCCACAACTAGTAGGGGCTTCATCAATGCTTGTTTCTCTCTTTATCAAAATTGCGTCCCATCCTCTAAAGCCCTTGTCCAACGCCAGTGCTTTCCTGATCACTTCTGTTCCATAAAACCCTTTCCACCCGGCCACTCACAAAGCATCTGGCTCTCCTCCCACCCACTAATTATATTTGCGACTCTCGGGTCCTCATTGATCCTCCCGGAGAAAGGGGCAATCACCCCAACTCATTACCTAAGTACCCCATCCCACCCTCCCTGCCTGGGAGCTCCCCGGGAGCAGAGCGCCTGTTCTATTGACAATTTGGATCCCCCTGAGCAGGCAGCACAGCGAGCCCCACACAGCAGGTGCCTAATAATGAACAAGGTGCTACAGCTACAGGGCAATAGGTTATCGCTCTTATTCCGTAATACTGCAAATTGGACCCAAACTGGGATCCTGTTGGACGCTTGGTCCAAACTGGGAACTTATAAGAAGTAAGGCTATTCCAATAATTTGTTTTGGAGTTTCCTTAAGGAAGACAGAGTCAGATCTATTGTGAATATTGGGCCTATGGCCTTTTACTCCAAGAAGAAGATATAGCAAGGGAGGATGCGGCCGAGCCCCCCCATCACAGCCTTTCGGCACCGGCCGGAGGCAGCACGTACAGTTTCCAACATGGCCGGAGGCTTCAACCAGCTCTTGTCCAATACGTTTTGGGGAACGTGCTTTCTCAGGTTCAGGATGTAATTCTTCCGCACGAAGATAATATAATCTTCATTTTCTGAACAAACAGTCTTATTTCGACTGATGAACCCTCTTATAAACCTAAACGAAGACGTGGATCATGAGTTATTGTGACCCGGGCCTTTGCCTGAGGCCTGGACTCTCTCTGGATACTTTGATGCCCAATAAACCAAAGGAGCATCTCAGAGAGACACAGAGAGAAAGACAGAGAGAAAAAGGAGGAGGAAAAGGAGGAGGCAGAGGAGGAGGAACAGGAGGAGGAAGAAGAGAGGGAGGGAGAGAAAAGGAAGTGAGAGAGAAGAAATAGAAAGAAAGAAAGACATATGGTGAGAGAGACAGAGAGAAAGACAACAGGAAGGAAGAGAGAGAGAAAAGAGAGATACACAGAGACAGAGACAGAGAGAAGAAGAAGAAAAAGGAGGAGGAGGAGGAAAAAAAGAGGGAGGAGAGAAAAAAGGAAGAGAGAGAAGAAATAGAAAGAAAGAAAGATCTATACAGGAATAGAAAGAGAGACAGAGACAGAGAGAAAAGGAGAGAAAGACAGAGATAAATAGAGAGGTACAAGTTTCAACTCCTTAGGTCAAGAAAACAAATTCATATGACATCAAAATCTGAGTAAATTAAGATTTGTATTTAAAGGGTTCACTATTATTATTAATTTAAAATATCAATATTCATGAAAGTAAATATTATTAATAAAAATAATGAAATAGAATCATTATTAATAAAACTTTATATTTATGGGTTGCTTCTTTGGTTTCTAAATTGCTTTCCCCCAACAGCTCTGAAAGAAGGCAAAGCCAGTATGAAAACTGTTTTATAAATGAAGTGTCTGGGACTCAGAAGGGTCAAAAGCATTATACTTATTTTTAAACTCACAAATATTTATGAATATCTTTTAAAATTTGAAATTTAAAAAGATTTATTCTTTACAAATGAAGGAACTGAGTTTCAGAAGCATTATACTTTATAAAGTCACAAATACTTAACAAATTTCTATTGTAATTTGAAATTTAAAAATATTTACAAATACCTTACAAATGATGAAACTGAGGCTCAGAAGTTAGAAAACTTGCCTAGGGTCACAGAGCAAGCTGAAGAGTTAGTTCTTGAACCCCAGTTTGCTGCTTCTCACTATACTGAGTTGTCTCTACATTCTCAAGCAGAAAGTTCAATATGGGCACTCTGTTTCTCCACAGGAGAATGTAAACTTCTTGAGGGCAAAGATTGATTGCTTTCTGTTTTTGTATTTGCGATGATTTGCCATTTCATGATTCACATCAAAAGCTTAATTAATGCACATTGTATTAATTAAAAAATCGAACTCATTAGAAATTAAGCAGAACGAATTCATTAACAATCTAAATGAATTAAAATTAGATGGTTAATTAGAAATTAGGAACCCCCTCCACTCCTCGTACTTAAAGAGCTGTCCATCCATTCCACAGGAGAACCTACTTTCTGATGATCTGAACAGCCCATTTTCTCCTTTTGATCTCCTTTCGAGCCAGGGCACCTCTCCAGTAGGCTTCAAGTGTAATGGCTGAAAGAATTGATCACTGACATTAGGGAGTTAAACATTGCTTTGAAGGAGCAAAATCCTATTGAACACGGGAAGAGTGTTTCTGTAGGGACTGTTCATCATCAACAGCTAAAGTCGGAGCCTCCGACTTTAGGGCTTTGGAAAAGAGTCCACTAGATCATCAGTTTGGACCCCTTTTCCAAACCCCTAAGACTGGCTGATAGTCGTTGAACATTTTACAGTTGGAAAATCTTCCATCCATTCTCATTTGGGTGTCGTGACCCCTTTTTATAACTCAGGACGCTAAAGGCTAGAGAACATAGCCATGATCACACAGTGACTAAGTGGTGAAACTTGAACCCAGAGCTTCTTTCCATCCTCAAAAGTTACCTCCCCCCTGGATTCACATTAGGCATAGATGGGATCTAATTTTTTTTTACACTTAATAGAGTTAATACAATGACATATAAAGATAGTTTTCGACATTCATTTTTGGAAGATTTTGAGTTTTAATTTTTTTCTCTCCCTTCTTTCCCTCTCCCCTCTCCACAGCAGCAAGTAATCTGATAAAGTTTACACACGTACAATCATTTTAATCATCTTTAAATGGGATTCTTATGGTTACTTCTTACCTGCTTGCTTCTTTTTCAGGTAATTCCTCCTCTCTAGGCAACCTTTGTATGTGCTTTGGATTTTTGCGACTTAAAATAAAACAAAAGTTTCAGTGAAATGAGTTTCATTTGGGTTCATTGCACTTTTCTCCCTTTAGAGAAAAGATATCAAGAATGTGCATCAAAAACAGAATTTCACAACTATCTGTAAATCTGCCTCTAATGTCACTGAGAAGAAGTCAAGATTAGGAGGGAATCAATGATGGAGGTGAACTGGAACATTGTTTACTTGAAAAAACACGAGCAAAAACATTGCCAACTTTCTATTGCAGAAACATATATTTGGACAAAATCACAAAAGAGGGTATGTTGATGTTGACAACGGTGTGTGTGTAATACACACACACATATTTGTATATAATATGGATGGATGGAGGAATAGACAGACAGAGATAGATAAATGGATAGATGGATGGATGGATGGAGGAGTAGATGGATGGAGTAATAGATAGATAGATGGATAGATAGAGGAGTAAATGGATGGATGGATAGATAGATAGATAAATAGATGGAGGAGTAAATAGATGGATGGATAGATGGATGGATGAATAGATAGATGGAGAAATAGATAAATGAAAGGAAGGATAGATAGATAATTGATGGAAGGTTAGATAAATAATTGTTGGAAAGAAGGATAGATAGATAGATGGGTAATGGATGGATAGAAAGACAGATGGTTAGATGTTGACCTTCTCCCAGCCCCAATAAAGATTCCCCTTGACTTTCCTTCATAATCTCACAGCACAAGAAATCACAAGAGGTTAGTTTTGCCCAAACACAACTATCCTCTCTGTACTCCCTTGCTAAATTTAGTAAATCTCCTTTCCAGGGATTATAACGATCCAGGCTGCTAAAACCGTCTGCATAGATTTCAAAAGAGGAAAACCTTTCAAATATTTCTGCTCTCCTCTGAATTAACCCTCCTTAATCTCCTTTAGCTATGAGTGATATTATGGGCAACATGACCTCAGCTTCTAAACTATGAACCCAGAGCCCTCAGACATTAATAATAGCTAGCATTTATATAGCACTTTGAGGTTTGTACATTTTATCTCATCTGATCTGCACAATAACCATGTGGGGTAGGTTTTTTTTCAAACAAGGAAACTGAGGCTCAAGAATTAAATGACTTGAGCAGGATCACCTATTTGAAACTCAGGTCTTCCAGACTTCAATCCGGATTTCTGGTCTTTGGGCAGTCTCATGACCATTAAGAGTCAAAGTTATTTCAACATTTACTCAAGAGATAGGGGGCCAAAATCTGCTCAAGATTTCCTAGGTCTGGTGTAACAGCTCTCACAAATTAACAGACTTTTATCAGATAAAGTGATTTATCCAAAATCATTCGGAGAATAAAGAGCTGGAACTCTCATCGAGGTCTTCTGATAGCCAAGGAGGGGTTCTTATGTTGTATGACCCAGGGAGGGAGGACCCCGCTTAATTCTCCCCTAAGATGGGCAAAGTTTTGCATCCACCAATGCACCAGTTACTCAAAAATAAACCCACAGCCCCTGGGCATTTGCACAGCACAGTGCCTGGCACAGAAGAAACACTTAATAGATGCTCGTGGCCTCTAAGGGCCACAAAACCTTAGCTCCTGGATGATTGTCTTCCTTCCCAGGGTCCAGTTTCTAGTTCAAAGGGAAGGTTTCCAGAGCTGTGACTATGATTCACCTTCCACGTGACTCCACAAGGAAACCCTTTGTTCATTTGATACTAGCTATTATACATGTGTTCACACGTAAGAGGAAGAAAAGACATACCTAGCTGATGTTTGCTAAATTCGAAAGCGTCTTCGGTGGCAAAAAGAGTTTTGGGGAAACGTATGAATATCTTGGTTCTAGGAAGAAAAATACAAGATTATTTCTTAATTGCCAAGCGAAAAGCACTGAGTAAACACTTACTAAGTCTCAAGCATTGTTCCGGGGATGGGAACACTAAGCTAAAAAGAAAAATAAAAAGCTAAAAAAAGGAAGATAAAACTTTTCCTGCCCTCAGGGAGTTTTTATTCTATAGGGGAAATTAACCTGTACACAGGGGAGGATATATAGCAAATTCTTTGGGGGGGGGAGGACACTGGCAACTGGGGGTGGGGTTAGAAAAGGCTTTGGGTCGGAGGCAGTGTCTGAGCTGAGTTTTGAAGGGAATTAGGGATTTGGGGAGGTAGAAGTGGGGGGAGAGGACATTCTAGAATGGGATGATAGCCTGGGCAAAGACACGGGGAGATAGGAATGGGGATTATGGGAGAATAACATTTAGAAAGCATTTAGGAAGGGAACAAGCATTTGGACTCAGTAAAATAGATTCTTTGCCTCAGTTGCTACCTTGCCTTTATCCCTAAATGGGTGCGACCTCAGTCAAACTGATATATCTGGGGAAGATTTTAGCTTAAAAGGACTGAGGTCTCCCATTGCATCCAGGGCCCATCTCCAGTCGTCCTGATCTATCTCTGGCCATTGGACCCAGATGGTTCTGGAGGGGAAAGGGAGACAGGTGACCTTGTCCAGTCCTCCCTGACATAAATCCAATTCACTTACGTACGGTATCACCTCTCTGGCTCTCTTTGAGAACAAAGGAGAAACAATAATTATATGTCAGCACTCATATGAGGCACTTTACAAATATTCTCTCAATCCTCACAAAACTCTGGGTGTCAAAAACACATTTATTTCTATAGATGAAGAAACTCTGGTTCAGAGTGTTCCCAAGACATGCCCAATTTGACTGTACCATAGAGTGTGTGAAAGGGGATAATGTACAACAAGACTGAAAAGGAGATCAAATGGAGGTTTCTGTATTTGACCCTAGAGATAATGAGAAGATACTGATGTTTATTGAGCAAGGGAGAGACATGGTCAGACTTAAGGGAGATTTCTTTGGCACTGAGTGGAGGAGCCTGGATTGGAAAGGGGAGCGACTTGGGCAGAGAGAGACCAGCCAGAAGGCTGGTGCAATAAATAGCCCAAATGAAAGAAGATGAGGAATGACTAACAACAGTTAATTACACCCAAATTATAATGTTTAAAGTCAAATTCACATGATTACACTTAATATCTTGAGAATATACATATTTAATAAATGAAGTCTAGACTCAGGATTTCATCAGAATGGGAAATTCTTTCCACCAAAGGAAAATGGTACCTCCTATAATTTAGTCTGAGAGTTTCTGGCTCTGAAAAGTAAAGGTATTTTGTCCAGGGCCACACCAGGGCTTTTGGATTCTGTCACCGGCTTTCTGTCCACTTGGTGCTGCTTCTCTTTATGATATGTGTGTGTAGGAGACAAAGAAATAGAAAGAGAGACAGAACAAAAAAATGAAAAGAAGAAATGGAGAGCTGGAAAGGGATGGAAGAGGTTCAGAGAGATCAAGAAACATAAAAAGTGAGAGAGATGAAGACAAAAACAGACAAAAAATGAAAATAAAAAGTGAAGCAAGAGATGGAGATAGATTGAAAGATAGAGAAAAGTCAGAGAGATGGAAGGAGAGAAAGAGAAAAAGAAAGATAAAGAGAGATGGGGGAAAGAGATGAAGAGAATGGAGAAAGAAAGAGAGAGAGAAGAGAAGAGAGAAGAAATAAAGGGGAAAATGGAGAGAGAGGAGAGACAGAGAAGAGAGAAAGATGGACAAAGATTCAGACAGGGACAAATCGATCTTATGCAAATCATTTGATCACCCACTTTTTTAAAAAATAGGTTTTTTTTGCTATCTTATTTTTAATTCACCTACATTGCCCCTCCCAGAGGACCCTTCTTTTTAACAATTTTTCTTAAAAAGGAGACAAAAAAAACCATACTAAGCCAATCAACGCAAAGGAGACATCTGACATTGTATTCAGTGTTCCACAACCATGGATCCATGGACTTCCCTTGAGCAGAGAGAGGGAAGTATCTTCTCCTGTCTCTGCTTTGGGTCAAGATGGGTATTTATAATTGTTTAAAATTCAGTTTTGATTATTGTGTGGGGACTTTTCTTTCTATTCGCATGTCTGTAGCTATGTGTATATTGTTTCCTAATTCTGCTCACTCCATTCTACATCAGTTTAAGCAAGTGTTTTTTGGGCTCTGTATTTACCAGACTCATCATTTCTTACAAAAGGGTTTCTTATACTTTATCCACCTGAGACTCCTTTTCACTTGAGAAATTTTTACATGACCCCATATAATAGGTATGTATAAATCAAAAATTTGCTGATAATCATTATTTTGTGACCCTCTTATTTAGTTACATGAACCTATATCAGAGTTGTAACCCACAATTTAAAAAGCTTTGTCAATGATTTTCCACTGCATTCACATATCACAATTTACTTAGCCAGTTCCCCAGTCAATGGGCATCTATCTATCCAATACAAAAAGTGCTGTTACAAATATTTTGGTATAAGTAGTGTTTTTCTTTTTAGCAATTACCTCCTTGGGGTATATGGCTAGAAGTAGAGTCTCTGAATCAAAGGATATCTATATATCTATATATATATCTATATAATTTATTATTATTTTTATATGATATATTAATATTTATTATTATTATATTTATTTATATTTTATATTTTATAAATATATTATTATATTTATATATGTATGTATGTGTGTGTGTGTGGGTATATATATATATATATACACACATATATATATATATATATATATATATATATATATATATATATAGCCTTTTAATGAATTTTATTTGCACGATAACAAGTTGTTTTCCAGAATAGTTGTTCAAATTCATAGCTCTGTCAATGCACCTGTGTGCTTGTCTTTCCCACAGCTCCCCCTAGAGCTAGAACATTAACTAATCTCTATTTTATCATCTTTGCCAATATTCTGGGTGAGAAAGTAAGGCTCAGTGTTGTCCCAACTTGCATTTCACTTATCAGTGCTGTGGGCATTTCTCCATGTGGTTGTAAATCATTCAAAGTTCTGTAAGTTTGAGCACTTCCTTCTTGGGAAACATTGCCTCATTTTCAGGGATCAGAGGCTATTCAATAGTACAATCTAGGTCTGATCCAGATTTTAGTCTGACTTCCTCTCTTCCCACTCCCTTTCCTCAGGGTTTTTGAACAGGTCTGAACAGCACTTTTGTCTGAAGAAGGCAGAAGAAGGCAGAAGAGTAGCAACGTCAATCTACAGAACTTTGCCAATGAGTGAATCCTGGATCTTCCTATCGAATGGGTGAGATCATGGTTGACAAAGTATTCACGAATAACAGAAACACGACAAATCCCCAAAGGAGCAGAAATATGATGGGTACCCACTTACCTCCCTAATTTGTACTCCTCGGGTTTGTAACCAATATATTTGATGAGCTTCTCTACCCCTTCTAACGGAGAACCATGCCAGTGGGGCCACGTATCTGGGCACAAGGATTTATACCTAGAGAAGGAAGGGATTAGGGCATCACTATTACCAGCCTTCCCTTTTCAGAGATTTATACAATGATTTGTAGCTAGAAAACATTAGAGTATCATCACAGCCAACTCTCCCCTTTTAGGGATTTTCAGCTTCATCATTGCTCGATTACCATCAAGAGCATCACTGGAGAGTATTAAATTATGCACTCACACTGCCCTCTGATGGCCAGATAATGTACATTGGAAGAAATGGTCTTTAGGTGGTTGGAATTAAATCAGACACTCAAAGAGATGATTCTCAATGATCACTTGATTTCTCCCATTATCAGAATTCCAATAACACAGGGTTTTGCAAGGGCTAATGTTGAAAAATTGTCCATGCATATATTTTGAAAAATAAAAAGCTTTAATAAAAAAGAAAAAAAATGGAAAAAAAAAAGAATTCCAAGCACCCTGAATGTTGCTCACTCTGTTTAAGCCACATCAGTCCTAATGGGGAAATCAACAGAAAATATACCTTTGCAAGAAATGCTCGTATTTCCTCCTGTAGGCAAATCCAGCTCGTCTCACCCGCAAGTGCTCCATCAGACCCAGGTACTTGATCTGGTGCCTTATGAGGAAGTCATCAAACTTACCTAGAGAAACACAGTTGGAAAGAAATAAAAAAGAGCAGTTTCTTCCAAAAGTCTCCATGAGTCAGAGGACCTTTCAGGTTGTTCATCAAGGTTGCAGGTTGTACATCCAAGGGCACGGCAGCCCTTCATTTGAAACTATTTCTCCCTCCAACATCTCTGACACCAGAATGTGTGACTCCCAATCTTTGGACAAATCAATAAATCAGCAAGTATTGATTAAGCACCCTACATGCTGAGCAATGCTAAGCACTGGGAATATAAGGACAAAGAATAGGTGAGACACAGGGAGTGGTGGAAGGATGGGCAATTCTGGTTGTTTTTCTTCATTCTCGAAGAGGACAAAAATGACTTTACTATGTTGCAGTTACAGAGCGTCCAGATGTGGCTGATCAGACCGATACAAGCTCAGAATGCTCTTCCAGAGTTCGTACACAAACAGTCCCTATGATCATTTGGGGTGGATTCCCTAACTTTGCACATCTCTTGTTTCTTCTGAGCTAATTCATAGAGCGCAGCCACCACGCCATGGCGGGCAGTCCTTGCCATATCATGCAATAAATTCTGAAGTTCATAAGAGAGACCTTGAGAGTATTTTTTCTGAGTCTTCCCTGTGTGAGTTCTCCAAAAAATAATCTTTTTGGCAAGCGTACATTTGGCATTTGAACCATGTGGCCAGCCCAATGGAGTTGTGCTCTCTATGTGGGACACGTGTAGGTAATGATGAGATCTAACAAATATCCAGGTCTACAATGAAGTAAGGTTTATTTAGTATGGAATGAAAACTGAAGAGGGAAAAACCCAACATAAATGTCTTTACAAAGAAAAAAAGAGTTTTCCCATGAAATGAAGACTATAAAATAGCGGGTTTTTTGGTTTTTATTTTTTTACATTGTTAAATCAAAGATGGCTCGTGTAGTAGTACAGTGGAAAGATCACTAGATTCATAATCAAATGAACTGGATTCAAATCCTGGCTTTATCATTTACTTGATGTATGATGTGGGACAAATCAAGTCCCCTAGGTCTCTGGTGTTAGAGAATTCAAAAGCAGGAGAAAAAAGGAAGACAAGTGGGTTGTTGTAGTATTTTTGGTTTTTAAAAGTACAGAAGAGAAAAGAAGGAAGTTCAGAAGGAGAAACAAACAAGCAGGTTAGCTTTGAAACAAACGTTGATTTTGTTATATACTTCTAAAAATACAAACTAAATGTAATAAAGATTGGCAGTGCTATTTACAATCATCTTTTTTTCTGTTCTTTGCATATAGAAACATTTATATTTGCTAGCTTCAAATTTAAAAATGTTTATTATCAAATTAAGAAAACTGGATGAGTTGGATAGGATGACCAATGACCCTCCCTTCCAACTCTGGATCTGTGCTCCTGCTTCCCTTCTCACTTCCGTGAATTTAAGCACTCACTAGGTTCTTTTCCCTCATTGGGTTTGATGCAGCGAATGTATGAAGGCTCTTTGGACATCAGGATGTTGATGAGGTTGGCCACGCTATTCTTGAACTGAGTTCCAACCTATGTGGACAGAGAATGATGATTAAACACCACAAGCCAGTAAAAGCACAAACAATTCACCTGAAATGCAATAAGGTAGAGCATTGTTCTACCTTAGTTCATTCTGTACCTCTTTGTTCACTTTCCATTCTTTGAATACTGGCCTGGAAACTTTTTTCTCATGCACAGAAGGCTACCTCTTGGATCTAGAATGTATTCTTTCCTCTTAGAAGTTCCCTTTAGTATAAGAGGAGGGGATGGGAAGGGAAGGGCTGCCCTCTCACATGTGGCCCTTCCTTTTTTTTAATTTAATTTTTTTTTAGCAAGGCAATTGGGGTTAAGTGACTTGCCCAGGGTCACACAGCTGGGAAGTGTTAAGCATCTGAGGCCAGATTTGATGTTCTAGGCATTATTTAGCTGCTCCCAGAAAACTTCTTTAAAAAAAAAAATCAGATGTCTTGATGACTTTCTGCATTTTCTGAGTTTGTTTCCCCACTCACCGTTATAGGCCTTTTCCTGTTTTCTAATTCTTCTATATGAAAGCACTCTTTAATAATGCCGTTTTTAGACCCACAGAGCACCTAATAGAAAATTAAAAATAAAGACAAGTCTGAGACAGCCATCTCTTAGTTCTGGCAAAGTCCTGGCAGACCAAAAATGGCAACAGCAGCAACAATAACAATAATAACTAGCATTTATCTAGCAAATTGAAGTTTATAAAGTAATTTACATTGATTATCTCAATTGATCCTAGCAAAAATCCTATAATTCCAGGGCTGCTAATGCCTTAACTTCACAGATGAGAAAACTGAAGCTAAGAAAGACAAAGACTTGCCTGGAGTCACATAGTTACTAAGTCTCTGAGGCAGGATCTGAACTCAAGACTTCCTGACTCCAGAACCCAATCCATTTTGATTCCTAGCTGTCTCAAGTTTACAAGTTATCATTCACTCAGACTGACTGATTTTTTTTTATGTTCAACTGTTTCAATCCTGTCTGACTTTTCATGACTCTAATTGGGGTTTTCTTGGCAGAGATACTGGAGCGGTTTTCCATTTCTTTCTCCAGATCATTTTACGGTTAAGGAACCTGAGACAAACAGGGTGAAGTGTCTTGCCCAGGGTCACACAGCTAAGAAGCATCTGAGGCTGGATTTGAACTCAGGAACATGGATTTTCCTGACTCAAGGCTCAGCACTCTATCCACTATGGCCCCACCTGCAGCCCAGTTTTCTTTAAAGGATGAAGAAAATACTGACTGAGCAAGGACACTTTTTCAGCTCAAAAGAATGAATGAGTACCTGGATTTATTATTCTTAATGTCTTTAAAACTCCCCAGGCTCTATTCCAGGTCCTCTTCTCCTTCTATACCATTTTGAATAGTGATCTCTCCAATCCCCATAAATTCAATTACATCTCTATGCTGATGATTCTAAGATCAACTTTTCCAGCCCTAACCTCTCCTGCTCTCTGGTCACATGTTGGATATCTTAAACTGAATATCCATGGAAACTTCAAGTCAACATATTCAGAACCCAGCTTGTTATCTTTTCCCCCAAACCTTCCCCCGTTCCCTAATATTCCTATTACTTCCTAGTTCCCCGGTTGCTTGTTGCCTTGACCCAAAGTGACAAAACAATATCAAGATCATCTTCCTTACCTTTTTGAGATGTCTGAACAGGAGATCGTTGTTTTTTTCTAAGAATCCTAGGAGTTAAAATAGTTTAAAAGAAATGCAGTGATCAGAATCTTTTTTTTTCCAAGACAGCCAGGGTTAAGTATCTTGTCCAAGGTCACACAAGCTAGTATCAGGTATCTGAAGGCAAATTTGAACTCAGGGCCTTCTGGCTCCAGGGTTGGTGCTCTAATCCACTGTGTCACCTTGCTGCCCCAGTGAACAGAATCTTTATATTATATATTATATTATTATTATATATATTATGTTATATATATATATGTATAATTTTTATAAAATAAGGGTTCTTAGGTCCAGAAGATCATTGGTTAAAATCGTATTTTTTTCCCTTCTCTCAAGAGCTAAAATAAAGCTATGATTGTGGCAAAACACAGTCTTTACCCCAGTTTAATTCTCCAAAATATATGCATGGTACATAGTAAGTGCTTAATAAATGCATGCTGAATAAGTTGGCTGATTGAATCCCAGAGTGCCAGAGTGGAAAGAATGGACTATTCAGACCCAGTTTTCTCCTCTGTCGAATGAGGATTATCACAAAGATTTCTCCCATTTCTAAAAGCCTATGGCTTTGATGCTAAGTTCTGTTTCTGCATTTATTAAGGTGCAACCCCTGTCTAGACTGCCTTGTTTCAAAATTTGCCAAGAGGAATTCAAATTCTCATTCATGGAGAGGTGAATACAATTAAAGAGGAACCTTCCATTTTGAATGCTTGTACGTGGATTGGTGGGGCAAAGATTGCTGGGCCTGGAGTCAAGCAAACTGATTTTCCTGAGTTCAAATGTGATCTCAAACACTTACTACTTGCATGACCCTGGGCAAATCACTTACCCCCAATTGCCTCAGTTTCCTCATCTGTAAAATGAGCTGGGGAAGGATATGACAAATGGTTCTAGTACCTTTGCCAAGAAAACCCCAAATGGGGTCACAAAGAGTCAGCCATGACTGAAAAATGACTGAAGGAGAAAATATGAATTGGTATATGGAAAGTCTGGGGCTTCATGTGGCCCAATGAAATGACAGCTTGTTTTTAAACGTAACTTGAAAATGGAAAGATAGATAAATAGATAACTGGATGGATAGATAGACAGATAGGGAGATAGAGGGAGAGGAATAGATAAATGACTAGAGACATTGAAATAGAGGGCTGGATTGAAATAGAGTGATATATAGATAAAGATACAGAAAGGAGTGAATAAAGGTAGATAAATGGGTAGATGATAGAGGAATAGAGGAATGGATGAATAAAGATAGAAGGATAGATGAATGATAGATGATAGATAAAGATGTAGAAAGATAGATTAAAAATGATGGTAAATGGATAGAGAGAGATAGGGAGATGTCTGATAAAAACAGTCAAATAGACAGACATGGATGGATGGATAGTTGGATGAATGGATGGATGGATGGATAGATAGACAGGATAAATAGATAGATGATGGAAGATAGATAGATAGATAGATGATAGGAAAGGGATAGAGGAAGAGGATTAGATAAATGGATAGAAACATTGAAATAGAGGGATGCATTAAAATAGAAAGCAGATAAAGATATTTTTATCTACACAGAGAGGAGTGAATAAAGGTAGAGAATGATAGAGAAATAGAGGAATGGATGGATAAAGATAGAGAGATAGAGAATGATATGTGATAAAGATAGAGACAGGGATAAAGATGGTAGATAAATGGATAGAGAGAAATAGGGAGATGTCTGATGAAAACAGAAAGCTAGATAGACAGATATAGATAGGTGAATAGGTGGGTGGATGGATAGATAGACAGACAGGATAGGTAGATAGCTAGATGATGGAGAATAGATAGGTAAATAGATGAGGCATGTAAGGAGATGGATAGAGAAATATAGAAATAGAAGGATGAATTGAGATAGATAGATGAATGGATGGACAGACAGATTAGGTAAAAAGATGATAGATTGACAGATCAATTGATTGATTGATTGATTGACAGAGACAGGTTATACACATACACCCAGTACTCTCTTGAGGTTTCTGATTATGTAGAAGGAAATGTTTACAGGTGTTCGCTTACCCCGAGCACAGTAGGTGACCTCTCCTGCATAGTGGAGAAGCCTGAATTCCAGCCAACTGATCCTTTTTTTAGCCTTTGGACCTGCGAGTTTGCGGCTACAAGAAAACAGCGAAGAATAACAATTGAAATTTGCTGCTTTTCTGTGTGTGAGAAGCACAGGACCGGGCAGAAAGCATCCTAGACTTGAATTCTGAGGCCTTGGGTTCACAACCTGACTGACCTGACATGGCTTAATACACCTTTCCATGTCCCTGAACTTCAAATGGAGGTGAGGGTCCCAAATATTTTCTATCTCTCAGGCTCTCTCACTGAAAAGTGCCTCTTAAATGATCAAGTCCTGCGTTATTTAGAGATAAAAGGGATCTCCAGCACTGATCCAGTCCCACCCCCATTTTGCAGCTGGAGGAGAGGGGTAGTGATTCCCCCCCCCCCCCCGTTTCATATTTTGATAGTTGAAATACTGGGTTTAAAACTCAGGACCCTTAACGACAAATACACTGCATGATCTTGCCTTAAAGATGAGTATTATCAGAACATACAAAGAAATGGTGAAAGACAATTCAGGAAGTCACCCGCTTGGGAGATAGGTTCCCAACTAAAATGTTTTCAAAGGCAGAGATGAGGCTTTCAGCACCTTCCATTATTAACCAACTATGTATTGAGGATTTTAGGGAAATGACTACTTTGGACAGGGAATTTATATGAAGGTCTATGACTCAAGTGAATACCTGGGGATTTATTAGGAAATAGATACTAATTTAAAAGGATTATGCTAATTTAAAGGAAGTCCTTTGCTTATAAATAAGTATATAAATATATATGTGTACATATGAATATGTTCGCCATAGATGTATACATATATGTATATATATGCATAATATGTATGTGTATATAGGTGTGTCTGTGTATATTCTATAAAGAGAAAGAGCTAGCTTTTGAAACAGTGATCTAATTAACAACAAAGCACTGGCCATTGGGTTGTCATTTGACTTATGCTCGCAGTTGTTTCTAAAATGGGCTCCATTTTAAAGAGTCTGCTGATTTAGGCCAGTAGGAATCAAGAAGAGCTGAATTCCAGCCTCAGACATTTCCTAACTATATGATCCTGGGCAAGTTACTGAATCACTATCTGCCTCAGTTTCCCCAACTGTAAATAAGGATAATAGTGCCGACCTTGTAGGGTTGTACTGAGGTTTAAATAAGATAATATTTGTTTTGGTTTTTTTAAAGGCACTTAACCCAAGTGAAGTGAGTAAAACCAAGAGAATACTGTACACGGCAACAACAAGTTTATATGATGATCAATGTAATGAACGTGGCTCTTTTCAACAACCAGATGATTCAGGGTAATTCCAATAGACTTGGGATGGAGAGAGCCATCTGCACTCAGAGAGAGGACCATGGGGACTGGATGTGGATCACAACATAATGTTTTCACCTTTTTTTGTGGTGGTTTGCTTGTTATTTTTTCTTTTCCATTTTTCCCCTTTTTGATCTGGTTTTTCTTGTGCAGCATGATAAATGTGGAAATATGTATGAAAGAATTGCACATGTTTGATGTCTATTGGATTACTTGCTATAGGGGAAAAGGGTGAGAGGAAGGGAGGGAGAGAAAATTTGGAACACAAGGTTTTTCAAAGGCGAATGTTGAAAACTATCTTTGCATATATTTTGAAAATAAAAAGCTATTTTTTTAAAAATCCACTTAACTCAATATCTGTCATGAAATGGGGGCTTTATAAATGCTTATTATCATTCTTTTCTGTTCAAAAATCAGCCTTTATATAGATTAAATCTTTTTTTTTTTTTGCTGAGGCAGTTGGGGTTAAGTGATTTGCCCAGGTTCACACAGCTAGGAAGTATTAAGTGTCTGAGTCTAGATTTGAACTTAGGTCCTCCTGACTTCGGGGCAGGTGCTCTATCCATTGCACCACCTCGCTGCCCCTATATAGATTAAATCCTACCCAAGATGAGAAAAACATGGCAAAATCAGTAATGAAAGAGCATCATTTAAAAAATCTTGCATATAATCTGCCTTGCGGATGCCTCAGAAAATCTTCAAGGGGACCGTGTGAAAAAGAAGAATCTAGGCGTAGATCATAAAGTACCAAGTACATACGTTTGAAAGTGAGCGTGTTTCCCTACTTTCTCTTCCAATTTTTCCAAGAAACTCAGATCTGTAGGAGTTCCAGGCCGCAGGCATTCTTCATCCTTCAAAGAAAAGAAAAAGGTAAGTTTTCTGTTTCGATACTTGGAATATAGGTGTTTTTATCCTTCAGATAACAATAATACAAATGCACACTTTTGTGCGGTACATGAGTAAGTTAGAAGAAGAGTTTTTGGTGAAATATCAAAATTGAGGCACAGAATATTATCTGTTGCGCTTCTTTGCTATTCACCTTATTTACTTTATTCTTCTCCCTCCCTTTTATCTCTCCCATCTCTACCAAGCTACATTTAAGAAAAGATATATTTATGTATACATATATAAATATAGATACATACACACACTCACCTACGTTCCACATACACAGACATCTTTCCTATCCCTACTGCCTCTTTAATTAAATTCTGCTCCATGATTTGCTTAATCTCACCCATTCAAGGATCCCTCCTTAATTTCTTCTTTCCTCCTTTCCTTCCTCATCCACCCACCTCTCCCCCCTTGTTATTTTATAGATTTTGGAGGGTGCTATACCTTTCATGCTATATATGTAATGTTATCTATTGAACCCATTTCTGATGTAAGTAGCTTTTCAGAACTACGAGCCCTCCTCTCCCTCTAATGCCTCTGAGTCTATTCTTCCTCTGCACCTCTTTTGTATGATATGATTGCTATTTTGACCTTAACTCTGCCAATCTTTCTTTTGGGCTACCCTATTGTTGATGTGAGTCTTATACACATACATATGTATAAATATATAAAACATAAATATATACATGTCTATATATATATAAAACAGATATAATATATATGACATATATATAAACAGATATTTTTTCATGTTTAAACAGTTTGTCCACATTAAGTTCTTAAAATTAATCTTTCATATTGGCTCTTCTATGTTAAACTTTCTGTTAAGTTCGGGTTTGGTTAATAGAAGAAAGTTCTGAAAATCTACAAGTTTATTGAATGTCCATTTTTTCCCATTCAGGATTTTAGATAATTTTGCTGGATATGATATTTTTGCTTGCAGGCCTAATTCTTTTGATTATCAGCAGATATGATTCCAGGACCTGTGGTCTTCTATTGCTGCTGCTGATAAGTCTTATACAATTCTAATTGCAGCTCCAGCATATTTGAATTGGGTTTTTTTTTTCTTGTTTCTTCCAGAATTTGCTCTTTGATCCGAGTGGTTTTGAAATTTGGCAATAATATTCCTGAGTGTTTTCCACACAGGATTTCTTTGGGGTGGTGATTGGTGGATTTTTTCAATTTCTACTTTCTCCTCATGTTCTATCACTCCAGGACAATTTTCTTGGATTATTTCCTGCATTTTATGGAAAATGTCCTCTCCAAACTTACTAATGATCTCTGAAGTCAGACAGATGTTCAAAGCAGGATTTTGCTTTTGGATTTTTTGCTATTGCTCAGCTCAGCATGAATCAGGAGAGTTTAGGTTAAATTGAGGCTGGCACATGGCTTCCTTCAGAGACATTAAAATCACACTTTTTTTCAGGAAACTTTTCTGGATTACCCTCAATACTAGGGCCTTCCCTGGGCTGATGAGCTCCATTTTCTCCTGTCTATACTTGACTGCATGTTATTTCTCTCACTAGAATGGGAGCTTCTTGAGGACAGACTGTATTTTGCCTTTATCTTCCTAGTGCTCAGCACAGAGCCTGGCATGTAGTAGGTGCTTAATAAATGCTTAGCTGAAGTTAACAGAACAGAGAGAATACTGTCCATGGCAATAAGATTATGTGATGATCAACTGTGATGGACATGGCTCTTTTCAAAAAAGAGGTGATTCAAGGCAATTCCAATAGATTTGGAGATGGAGAGAGCCATCTGCAGCCAGAGAGAGAAATATAGGGATAGAATGTGGATCAATACATAGTTTTGTTTAATTTTGTTTTTTACCTTTGTTATTGTTGTTTGCTTGGTTTTTTTCCCCCTCTCATTTTTTCCCTTTTTGATCTGATTTTTCTTGTGCAGTATGATAAATGTGAAAATATTTATAGAAGAATTGCACATGTTTAGCCTGTGTTGAATTGCTTGCTGTCTAGGAGAGGTGGTGGTTGGGAGGAAGGGAGGAAAATATAGAACACAAAGTTTTGTGAACGTTGAAAACTATCTTTGTATGTATTTTGAAAAGTAAAAGGCTATTATAAAAACAAATAAGTGCTTAGACTACTGACTGAACGGTACAGAATATTAACTATATGTCAAACACTATGCTAGCTGGTGGGGTAGGACAATAGAAAGAACACAGGTCTAGAGTCAGGAAGGCCTGAATTCAAATCCAGCCTCAGATACTTTCTAGCTGGGTGACCCTGGGCAAGTCACTTAACCCTGTTTGCCTCAGTTTCTTCATCTGTAAAAGGAGCTGGAGAAGGAAATGGCCGACCATACCAGCATCTTTGCCAAAAATAATTCCATTGAGGTCACATTTTAGACATGATTAAAATGACAAATAACAATACAGAACAAAAAGCAAGGCCCTTTGTCTCAAGGAGCTGAGGATATAGGAGCAAATATTTATAAAAAACTTGGAGGCTTACATAGATTATGTATTCTTAACTGATCCTTATCATAACCTTATGAGGTAAGTGTGATTATAATCCCTATTTTACATATGAATACACTGAAGCACAGTCATGGTAACACAGCTAAGTGTCAAGAGTTAGGATTCGAACTCAGGACTTTACAACTCCTTCCCCTTTCCCCCAAAATATACTAAATCATACTACAGTTAATTAAAAAAAAAAAAAAAAGGAAGCCAAAGTCTTAAGAGTTCAGAAGCAAAACAGCCTGGATTTTCCACGCCCAAACACATTTCTCACATACAATGAAAACAACACGCTCCTTAAGCCACAGTCAACATTCATTTTCTCACCAGAATAGAAATAATTCCTTTGTGTTTCTCTTCCACCAAGTCGCATATAATCTTGTTATTGAAGTATTGGATCGGCTCCCACTGAAAAGACAAGGCAGAGAGAGTCTCATTTCCAAGAGCTGTGCTTTCCATGAACCAAAGATGCATCCCAAACATCATTGCTTTGAACAACTCAGTTCAGTGGCCAATGAGATCTGTGGCGGTGAGAGCCAAAATGGGACTAATTTCCATCTTGTGTGTTAAATTAAAGACTCGTACGGGTTTCAGACTTTTCCCAAGTCTTGTATGTTCAATCAAAGGTTTGTATGAGTTTCAGACTTGTCCCAAGTAGCCCAGAAGAAAACAGGTGCAGAAAAAAACTTTGGCTCTCAATAGAAAGTCATCCTGAAGAGGATGTTCTCAGGGAGCCTTTTTAACCATCCGGTGGAAAAGGGAAAAAAGGAAAGAGAATCGATGTACCTCGATGCCTTCCAGCTCATATTCTATTTGCTCTGCTTTCAGGGTCATCTCTATTAGCAGCTGCTGAAGTTTCTCATTGCAGTAATTTATACAGAACTGCTCAAAACTTAAAACAAAGAGGATTTAAATAAACCGCAAGGAAGACCACATTTTTCATGCATTGTCATCTCTGCTACTCAACGCCATGGGCCTTCTATTGTGATAAAGCATCGTTATCATACTTATAACTAGCATTTGTATATCATGTTTAAGGTTTGCAAAGCACTTCACATCTATTATCTCAGTTTATCCTCACAACAACCCTGTAAGGTAGATGTTATTATTATCTCCATTTTGCATTTGAGGAAACTGAGGTAGACTGAGGTGAAAGGACTTGCTCAGGGTCACATAGCTAGTAAATATCTGAGGAAAGATCTGACATCAGGTGCAATACTTTATTCACTGTGCTCTCTAGCTCTTCTTTTGATAAAGAACAAATATCCCTGTTCTAGTTTATTTTTTTTAAATACAAAGAAGGAGATATATTTTGGCCCTATTTGCTCATATTCTTACATTGAACCTCTATAAATTAAATTAAAAACTAGGGGTTGTTGAGTTAAAGTAATTAAAAATAAGGTTGTTAGTTGGGATGTTAGGAAGAATAGGAAAAATCATTCTGATGGGGGGGCCTTGACCTTGATTTCACACTTGAAGAACTTGAACCCATTTAGAACATAATGACCCTTACCCGTTCTTATCAAAGACTTCAAATCCATAGATATCAAGCAATCCAATTACAGTTTTTCGGGTGAAGTCCTATTCAAAAAGAACACACACAGTGCTTACTAATGAAGATGTCTGATATATATACATATATATCATATGTATATATATGTGTGTATATATATATATATATATTAGCATTGTTTTTGTTTGTTTGTTTGTTTGTTTTTTTGGTAATTGGGGCTAGGTGACTTGCCTAGGATCCCATAGCTAGTGTCTGGAGCCAGATCTGAATTTAGGTCTTCCTAACTTCAGTTAGTGCTCTATTTAATACACCACCTAATTGCCCCCTTATTTATTCTTTAAGAGAAAGATTCTTTATTTGGGATCTTCAGAATCCCATGGATGAATTTGAGGATTTGAGGATTTGGATGGGAAAATTTTTCCAGTTTCCATTGTCATCTTATGTATTTAAAAATGAGAAAGGATTTAAAGATTTCACCAGAAAACCAAAGGATTTCATGACACCAAAAAAGACCATTATGTTTTCAACTATTAAAAGAATTATAATACCCTTCCTATATGTTGTTCTCCATTGAAATAAGTCATCCAACTCACCTTGTTGGCTAGGGACTCATTGATCTTGTTGACAAGCCAAGTGAAGGTCCGCCCATAAATAGCTTTAGCCATCGCATCTCTGGAATAGACCGACAGATCTATATTCAATGGGCATAACACCTGAAAAACAATTAGATGGTGCCCAATAATGGTAGAAAGAAAGAAAACTCCAATGAATCAAAATTCCCAAACATGTCTCCATTAATGTGTGCGTGTGACCTGAACTGAGGACAGAGGGATGGTGCTACCCAGACCTTCCCCACCAATGTTGAAGCAGGGGAAAGGGATGGAGAAACTTGGAATGGTTCCCTTTTGGAATTGGGTTTATACCTCTTCTGATTTGGCTTCAATTTTTCTATATGTCAGAGCTTCCTGAAGAGCTGATAAGTGAATACCTAATAGCTGGAAAGAAGAAAAATTAAAATGAGAATGAATACCTCCATCTTATTCTAGGGCTAGCTCTTTGACCATCAGCTTCACCAAATGATTAACAATCCAAAGGATTGACGGTATTTACTATGCTAAGAATTTTTTGGTTGCAGATGCCATCCCTCAACTAGAGGGCATCGGGCACTGTTGGTGTTTCATATTTGTTTGCTAAAGGAAAAATAATTTTAAAAAGGCATCAAACTCTATTAAAAACCCAAGCAAACCATTATATCCAAAGTGATGATGTAATCAAAGTTATAAAGTAAAATTTCTAAGCCCTAGGCAATGGTAGCCACCTTTTTGTATATGAAAAGGGAATAGGAAAAAATATTAATGAAAAAAGAAGGTAAGTTGGTGACCAAGATTAAAAGAGAAAGGAGAGGGCTACATGGGAACCCCCAGCATCATTATTTTCATCATAGTTCCCATTAAAGAATATTTTAAGATTTGCAGAGATGTTCACAAATGTTCTCTCACTTGCATGAACTGATGCTAAGTGAAGTGAGTAGAACCAAGAGAACACTGTACACAGCAACAAGGTTATATGATGACCAGCTCTGATGGACCAGCCAAAGAGAAGACTATGGAGACTCAGTGTGAATCATAACATAATATTTTCATCTTTGTTGTTGTTGTTTGCCTGATTTTTTGTTCCCTTTCTCATTTTTTCCTTTTTAACCTGATTCTTTTTGTGCAGCATGATAATTGTGGAAATGCATATAGAAGAACTGCACACATTTATCACATATTGAATTACTTGCTGTTTTGTGGAGGGAACATGGGGAAAGGAAGGAGAAAAATTTGGAACACCAAAAACAAAGGTTTTACAAAGGTGAATGTTGAAAACTATCTTGGCATATATTTTGAAAATTAAAAGATATTATTACAAAAAGAAAAAAATACAAATGTTATCTCATTTGATCCTCATGACAACCCTGTAAGGGAGGGCCATTGTTATCAGCTCCATTTTACAGATAGGGAAACTGAAGCAGACAGTGGTGAAGTGATTTGACTAAGGTCACCTAGCTAACGTATCTGAGGCTGCATTTTAACTCATGTCTTTCAGATTCTATCCACCGTACCTCTTGTGGATTTACAAAACTTAGAAGAAAGTCTCCAGAATGTTGGACAGAACTTCAGAGTAAACTAATGGGGGGGGGGTCATGAACATTAGTAACAAAGAATGAGAAATATAGATGGATTGAGATCTGTACCTTTGGAAAAAGAACCTATACTGATGAGACTACAATGGATGTCATACAGTAGGTGCTATATTAATGCTTATTTCCTTCCCCTCCCTCTACCCTACTATTAAAGTAAGCCAAGGTCCTAAGTAATGGTGCTTTGCTGATTTTTCTATACAAATGTAATATGAAAATTTTAATAAAGGAATTTTTTTCTAATTCATATTTGTATAACAATCATTTGTCATGACAAAGAGTTACATAGCTTTGTGTTATATAGTCTTTATATATAGGATTATATATATATTATACACACACACACACACACACACACAAAACATGACTTTGTATTATATAGACTTTAAAATTATATCTCTATTCTTTATACTTAGAGATAAAATCAAATTAACTTTAAGTTCTTTTGAATTATTAGATCTTTTGAGCAGGATTTGAACCCAGGGATTTAAGGCTGGTTTGGCTACCTTGACTAGAATTCATATAAGAAAACTCTTGGAGGCATTAATAGCCTCTCAGAATGAATTCCCAACTTCCTACCTTAATGCAGTTATAGATATAAAAGTGATATACATAGTCTTAGAGAGTTGCTGTCAACATTGAGAGATTAAACAACTAGCTCAGATTTATACCATCAGTGTTCCATTGGTTGGACTTGAATACACATTGTACTGATTATTGTTTTTTTTTTAAATGAATATTGAAACCATTTGAAGATAGCAGTCTCAACTTATAAATGCTTTTTAAACTATTTATATTAGTTAGCCAAGTATTTTACAAATATCATCTTCTCCTCACAAATATGTCCTGTAAAATAAGTGCTGTTATTTTATACACACACACACACACACACACACACACACACACACACACACACACACGTATATTTTTTTCCCAAGGCAATTGGGATTAATTGACTTGCCCAGGATCACTCAGCCAGTAAGAGTTAACTGTCTGAGGCCGGATTTATGAACTTTTAATAAATGAGAAAACTGCAGCTGAGTGAGATTTTCAAGCCCCTCATCACTCAGTACTGGAGAATGGATTTGAACTCAGGTTTTTCTGGCCCCAGATACCGCGTTCTATCTATCACATCATCCAATGGCCTCGCTGAATGGCTTGGCCATCATTCTGCCCCAGTTTGGGGGCATTTCTCATCTGAGAAGAATGAGGTCAGAGAGCCCCTCCTGGAGGCCGAGGATGGTTACCTTTGCTATCCATCGGATCTGACTGTTGTCAGGAATAGTGACGCATCCATCCCCGTCTTCGACAAAGTGAACATTTCCCAGGTGTAAGACACTGGCCACAATGCCAAAGAGATTCTGCAACCACGAAGGGGGAGAGGGAACATGTCTCTGATTAAGTGATTGGAGGAGGCACAGAGCCTAGCTGAATAAATGAGACCCTTAGGTAGAATCCAGGCGTGTCTACCTCAGTTGTAGCCCTTAAATTATGATGAAAAATGGCATCCACCTCAAGAAGGAGAACAGTGAACTCTGGGTACAGACTGAAGCATTCCTTCTTTTCATTTTATTTTTCTGCTTCTGTTCCCCTCACAAACTCCCCCTCTGGCTAATATATAATTATGTTTTGCATGACTTCATATATAATTGATATCCTATTGATTACTTTCTCAATGGGTGAGGGAGGAACTAAAAGGAGAGAATTTGGAACTCAAAAATGCTTAAAATATCCATAATAAATAAATGAGTTCATAAATAGATAAATGAATGAACGAATTGATTAACTATAACATGAAAGTGGGGGGAGAGTAACCTTAATTGCTGAAAAATGCTTCTGTCATGTTCTCCAAAATCTTAATTCTTAGTTAATTGATATTAATTATTATTATTTCTTAATATCAATATTTTACTTATCACTTATTATTATTATTTATATTATATAATTATTATCACATTATTACATGTATAATATAACATGTAATATTATTAATATAATATCAATAATTTCTTAATATCACATCATAATAGTAAAGCATAATCCAAAATAATATCTCTAAAATAAGAGAAACTGATTGGAAGGGGGAATTTAGTGCAGAATGCCTGATATTCAGAATTCAGAAGGAGCTGATTTACATTGATAAGAGAAATATGAACTTTTCAATGGAAAAATGATCAAAGAACATAAAAGGGAACACAATTTTTAAGGAGGGAAATACAAATTGTTAATGATTAGATAAATAAATGCAATGGCAGCCCACATGGACATGAGATTGGCCAAATAGCCCCTCCCCTTCAACAAAATTGGTGATAAAACTCAGTCTTGGCAGGAAAATGGACATTGTTAGTGGATGACAATGGAGAAAAAAAAGTCATAAAGATGGATCACTCTGGCACTTCTAGCTCTTATTGCCACAGCTACCATCCCATCATTGGGACTACATCCTGCAGATATCCTGGCAGGTCCCTGGCAGAAGGGGACCCATGTCGCCAGAACTAAGTACTCTGGCTTTATTTGAAAATAGCAAAAAAGAAACAAATGGATGAACCCAGTGACAAAATCTAGCAATTGGAGTATGGATGAATAAATGACGGTAGAGTCACATAATAGAATCCCATTAAAATGTGAGTAATAAAAGGAAATACAGAAGGTCAAATGATTTCAAATGAAGCCAACAGAATCAGAGGAACAATAGACACAAATGTTCTACAAACATATGTGTGTATGCAAATGTTTGTTATTATATTAAGTACTTAATATGTGATTTTTGATTCATTCAAATATTTTCTCTCTCCACATCTATATCTATACTTATATACATACATACTATATAGATAGCTCTAAATATATATCTAATTATAGATTTATATCTATAAATATACATAGACATATCTATGTGGCTATATATATGATATAGATTAGATAGATGTGTCTATTATACATCTATATATGTTAGATATGATATAGGTACATTTATTTATATGGTGTATGTGAAATATATAATAGATTGCACCCATATATACAGACATGATGCAGATAAACAAATAAATATAAGTATATATAAGTGTATATAGATATAGGTATATATGTGTAGATATAGGTATATATATAGGTATTTGTACTGTGTATAGGTATTGTGATTGTTATGGTTGTTGGCTTTTGTTCTCAAAGGAGACCAAAATGACATCACTGTGTTAGAATCGAGTTCCCGTGTGTCTAACCGTGGTGGATCAGACCAGTACGAGCTCGGAGTGCTCTGCCACAGACAGACACGAATGGTCCCTGGGAATAGTTGGGGTGGATTCCCTAATTCTGAGCATCTCGTGTTTGTTCTGAGTTAAGTATTCATGGAGAGCAGCCCCTTCTCTGATGAGGGCCCACTGTGCTGGGTGATCCTGGGCCAGTGTCTCCCGTGTCATATAATCAGTTTTAAAGTTCTTCAGAGACCTTGAGGCTGTCCTTGTATCACTTTTTTTCTGACCACCTTGTGAGCGCTTGCCATGTGTGAGTTCTCCATAAAATAATCTTTTTGGCAAGCGTACGGTTGACATTTGAACAACGTGGCTTACCCAGTGGACTTGTGCTCTCCGCAGCAGAGTTGGAGTTCTTGGCAGTTTAGTTCAAGACAGAACCTTACTTATCCTGCCTGAGACAATTTAAATGGAAGTCATCCCTTTCCCCAGCATGGTGCTGGTAGAGTCCAGGTTTCTCACAAAAATGAGTTCTGCCTCTGTAAACCTTCACTTGGGAGTCAGTCTCCTCTCCTCTCCCACGCTTCTCTTCAGAGCCTCCCAAACACTGAGCAAGCTCTGGCAATAATCTCATTTTCGAGATTCTTCCACATTAAGTGAACTTATCCACAGCATCCCAAGCTTCTCCATTTGCCGTAACCGATGGCTCCACAGATGGATGGTCGGTGCTGGCTGATGGAGCGCCTGGGATTTCTTGCTGTTGTTGGGCCAAGATGAGCCCAAGCAGCCAAGAATCGAGCCACACTTTGTTGCATCTCGGCTTCAGAGGCTGCACTGAGGGCACGATCATCTGCAGACAAAAACCTGGGCCCAGCTTTCCTCCACTTTAGTTCTGGTTTGCAGATATCAAGTTTCAGAGCAGTTCATCCTCCTTGAAGGCGTTTGACAAGATTGAAAACATCACACCAAAAAGCACGGGGGCAAGTTCAGCCTTGTTCATTCCATTGGCGACTGGAAAAGCTTTTATGATGCACTAAAGGCTATTTATGGGCCAAAGACTTATGGTCCATCTCAACTACTCAGTGCTAATGGAGCCACATTGATTAGTGACAAGGAAATGATCCTAGAAATGGGCTGAACACTTCTATAGTCATCATATAGGACATCATCAATCAATACTAAAGCCACTGATCATTTACCTCAGGTTGAAATCAATCCCTCCCTGGTGGAAGCTGCAACTGAAAAAGAGATTTTGAACACCATTAGGCTTCTGAATTTCACGTGGCAAAACACCCGGTGCTGATTCTGCTCCAGCTGAGATTTACACGTGGGGCCTTCATGGCTCTGGAGGTTATCTCCCAGGAGTTCAAGGACGCTTCCTTTGTCCATCTCCATAAAAGAAAAGAGAATAGATTGTTCTGCATCAATCATAGAAGGGTCTCTCTCCTAGTCATTGTTGGCAAGAGTCTTGCCAGAGTTCTTCTTAATAGGCTGGTCCTACACCTGGAAGAAGGTCGTCTACCTGAGAGCCAGCATGGCTGCAGAAAGGGCTGAGGAGCCATCGATGCACTCCATGTTTTGTGGTGTTTGCAGCCTTACAACTCTAGGAGAATGCCGGGAGCAGAACAGAGGACTATATATAACATGTGTAGCTCTGACCAAGGCCTTTGATACTATCAGTCTCAAGAGCTTATGGAAAATCATGAAAAAAATCAGTTGCCCAGAGAAGCTCATGAGCATCATATATTAATTTTATGACAGCATCCTTGTCCGGGTCCTGGACAATGGGTGATGCTCTTCCCCAGTCACCAATGGAGTGGAAGAAAGCTGTGTGTTTGTTCCCAGGAGTTTTAGCAGGGAAAGTGTGGGGGAGGAGAGGCGCTAGACTGACCATCAAACTGAATGTCAACAGAGCTATTGGCTGACCTTATTGTTGGATTCCTAGGAAATCTGGACAATCTACCAATACCAGGCAAGAAAATTGGATCGCCTCCGTTTGAATTGTCTTAGGAAAATTCTGAAGATCACCTGGCGGGATAAAATTAGACACCAAGGTCCTTTCTTGAACGAAGCTACCCAGCATTCCAATTCTACTGCCGAGGGCACAACTCCATTGGGCTTCCTCAGGTTCTGGACAATGGACAATGCTCTCGCATATATGTATATGTGCATGTGTGTATGTATATATGTACATATATGTGTGTATGTATACATATACATATATATAAATGAAAAAATAGAAGAAATTTATATTCCTCATTTGAAAGGGGAAACAAAGGAAATGACATTTTGATGGGTGAGTAGGAATTAGTTTGACTCTGTTTTGTTAAAATGGAGCTTTCCCTCTCTCCCTTCTTTGCAGAAGTGGAAGACTCTGAGTCTGGAAACTGTATATACAGTCAGAATAAGTGGATGTCGTGGTTAGGTTTTTTCTTTTTTCCTTTCTTCCTTATTTTGTTAGAAGAGTCAGCTCCATTAGAATGAAAGCAATGATTGTCTTTTGTAACAAGGGGTGAGTAACTCTTACTCGGAGGATGTTCAAAATCAAGCCACCTCACTGCTTTCTGTTTTTATACCCCTGACCCTTCATATAACGATTGGCATTGAAAAAAATCATTCATTCATTCATTCCTGTAAATGGTTCAAATCTGGGGAGTTTTAATTGGAGATTCACCCCATTTTAGTTTAAGTGTGATTTATAGCTTGTTGTAAATGATGCCTTTAAAACAATAACAAAAAGTTTAAGTATGCATTTAAGAGAAAGGAAAGAAAATCCCACAGGAAAAAGTAGAGACAAGAGTGAATTAAGCCGGTTTATAGTATCTATTCTGGTTTTAAAGAATAGTTGTATGTATAGGATTGCTTGCCATCTGGAGGAGGGGGTGGAGGGAGGGAGGGGGAAATCATTATACAAGTGAGTGCAAGGGATAATGTTGTAAAAAATTACTCTGGTATGGATTCTGTCAATAAAAAGTTATAATTATTTTTTTAAAAAGGAACTAAAAAAAAAGAATAGTTGTTTGACTAAATCTAGAAAAGTAAAATGAAGCACGAAAGTAGAAAGAGAAAATATAGAAAACAAGCATCCCACTGTAGAATAAATTTCACAAAGTCTGGAGATGTCACTGAATCCTCATTTATGTGGAATTTAAATTTTAATATTAATTTAGTCATCTGGGTCAGTATACCTTTTCACCATGAGCAAATTCCTCCCGTCCACAATGCATTACCCCAGTACTTTGGAAGAAAAGGAAGTAACCAAGATACTGTGCTCCTCATTATCATACTCAACCATAACAGCAAGTTGGCAGTCAAGTCCTCGCGGTCCATACCTCCAAGTCAGTTTCATTAAAATCAATGATGGAGAAAGCTTTGACCACAGTTTCCCAGTCATTCTTGTCATCAACAGAAGTCACTTTGGCACACCGACCCTATTGAGAAGAGACAGAGAGCATTTTTAAATGCTTATTTTAATGTCTCTTGGGCACGCAAGGACATTAATTATGAACAAATGCTTTAGGTCAGGAGTTCTGAATTTTTCCCTGTGTTCTGGTCTCCTTTGGTGGGCCTCTTCTCAGAATCATGTTTTTAAATGCCTAATTATAAAATAAACTAATTATATTAAAATGCTGTTATCAAAATATTTTTTAAAAAAAAGTCTACGGAAACTGAGTTAAGAACTCCCACTTTAGGGTTCATATTACATTATTTTGCCTATATCCAATTTATACTTATCTGTGAATATGTTGTATTTTATCTCACCTCACATAAGTCTGAGGAGGGCAGACTGCCTTACTTTTGTATCTATATTCCCAGTTTGTAGTACAGAGTCTGGCGCATAATAATTATTGAGTGGGTGATTGCCACCATCATTCTCTTTGTACTAGAATACAAAAGTTAGGGTATTACTTTCCTGAACAGACAAAATAGATTTCTTTGATAAAAAGTCAATTGTTAAATATCAGTTATTTATAATAGTTATAATAATAACCATTCTCCATCTTTTTCCTAGTATTTACAATGACTGTAAATGTCATGAGGAAATTTCTATTCTGAGTCAACTTAAAATAGCTAATACTGACATTTCATTGTCTCACAATAAATTGTCATCACATATTAATCAAATCAATCATTGTATACATGTGTCTGTCCCAAACCCTAGAACTTGGGCTCTGAAACCACAATGTTCAAATTTAAGAAAGAATATTAAAATTATCTTGGGAATAATGCAGGATTCTGAGTTCTCTGCTGGCCAGGTGGAAGGAGACTTCTAATTAAGAAGTTGGTTTAACATTATCCTCTAGATAGATAAAGGAAGATTCCTATTAAATTTGTCAGCAGGCTTTAAAATAGGCAAATGCCTACTTAATGTATTTCTGTAAGCGTGTCTTACTAATGAATGTCATAACTTCAAAAAGGAAGACATTCTATAACATTTTTAAATTTTTGTCTATATTAAATATGCTCCTTATGTTGTTATCCATAAATGGACATAAAATTTCCTGACATTTTCTTTAAATTTGTCATTTTTAATCATATCCAACTCTTCATGATTTCATTGGAGTTTTTTTGGCAGAGATAGCAGAATGTTTTGCCATTTCTCACTCCAGTTCATTTGATAGATGAGGAAACTGAGGCAAACAGGATAAAGTCACATGCTCATGGTCACACAGCCAGTAAGTGTCTGAGACTATATTTGAACTCAAGAAGGTGAATCTTCCTGACTCTCAGCCTGGTACTCTATCCACTATGGTACCACCTAGCTTCCCTTCTTTAAGCTTATATTTGGATTTTTGTGCCCTGGATAACTATCCATGTCCCAGCCACACATTCTCCATCCTGGATTCTCTTTTTTCTTTCTGTTTTCCTTTAGGTGATACACATCTGCTCCCATGGGCTCATTTGTCATCTCCTACTGATAATTCCCAGATCTATTTATCCTGTTCTACTAAATTTCTCTCCTGAACGCCAGTCTGGCATTATCAACCTAGATGTTCCATAAATATCTCAACTCAACATGTTCAAGGATCCAAGTCTGCCTTCAAAAAGCTTATATTCCATTGGGGAGAAATAGCAGATAAATGTGTAAAAATATAAACAGAATAAATACAAAGTGATTTGATCAGGGGTGTGATCGCTGGTAGCCAGGGAAATCAGGAAAGTTCTTTTTTAGGAAATGGCTCTCGAGATGTACTTTGAAGCAAACTAGAAAGAGGTGAGACTATTCCAAGAATGGTGGATAGACTGAATAAAGTTTTGGAGGGGAGAGATGGAGCACTACGTTTGGTATACAATAAGCAGTTTGGATGCAGGACAGAGGACATTAAAGAAAGTGATATGAACTGAACCTGGAAGTCAGATTGTGAAGTTTTAAATACCAGTGAAAAAGGCTAATACCCATTGGGATCCTAACTCCTTTTTAGGGTTGGCCTAATGGTATAATCCCACCTCATGGCATCTTTCTTCTTGTTATAGTTAAATACCAGATGAAGAAGTCTGTACTTTATAACAGAAGCAATAGGGAGCCACTGAAGCATCTTGAGTAAGGGAATGACCTAGTCAGACCTGAAGTTTAAGAATATCAATTAGGAAGCTGTATGGAAAATAGCTGGGAGAAGAAAGAAACTGCAAACGGTCTTCTAGAAATACTTGTATAGATATGATGAGTCCCACCCTCCAGAAAAACAGTAAACACTAGATGCTGTGTTTTTCCAACCTGATTTAGATAAAAATATGCCTGGGGGGTCCGCACAAGTCCCAAGTAGGATAATAGGTCATCTTCACCTCCTTCCAGCAGCTGGTAGAAGATATGAAAATTCCGTTCTCCATGGTTTTGAAAAACGACTCGAGATTTTTCTATCAAGTAACTGATAATATGACCGCCTACTGGAATTCCCTAGGAAAATTCAAAGCCAAAGCTTAGACCACTTAGGATAGAATCTAATATCCTCTTTCACACATGAAGTTTTCCCTATTCCTGATGGACCTGTATGAACTGATGAAAAGGGAAGCAAATAGAAATGGGAAGATGTATATATTGTAAAGGGAGACAATTCTTTTTTTTTTAATTTTCATTTTCCCCAGTTAGATGTAAAATAACATTTTTTTGTAATATATGTACATTCATTTTTGACATATTTTCATATGAATTATATTGGGAAAGAAAAATCAGAACAAAAGAAAAACACACACACACAAAAAAAAAAAAACAAAAAAAAAAAAAAACAAAAGAAAAAAGTGAACATAGTATGTGTTGATTTATTTACATTTGGCCTCCATAGTTCTCTCTCTGAATGTGGATGGTGTTTCTATCTAAAATTTATTGGGATTAACTTGGATCACTGTACTACTGAGAAGAACCAAGTCATTCATAGTTGATCACTGCACATTCTTGCTGTTGCTGTGTACAATATATTCCTGGTTCTGCTTGTTTTACTCAGCATCAGTTCATGTAAATCTTTCCAGGCCTTTCTAAAATCAGCTTGTTCATCATCTTTTATAGAACAATAATGTTCCATCATTTTCATATACCATAACTTATTCAGCCATTCCCCAACTGATTAGTATCTACTCATTTTCCAATTCTTTGCCACCACAAAAACAGTTGCTACAAATATTTTTTTGTACATTTGGCTCCTTTTCCCTCTTTTATCATTTCTTTGGGATACAGATCCAGTAGAGATACTGTTGGATCAAAGGGTATGCACAATTTTATAGCCCTTTGGGCATAGTTTCAAATTGTTCTCCAGAATATTTGGATAATTTCACAACTCCACCAATAATATATTAGTGCCCCAGTTTTCTCACATCCACTTCAACATTTATCATTATCTTTTCCTGTCATCTCAGTGAACCTGATAGGTGTGAGATGATATCACACAGTTATTCTAGAGGTTCAGAGTTTGCATTCTCTAGTTAATAATGATTTAGAACATTTTTTTTTCATTTAGGGAGACAATACCAAAAGACTTAAGGACTCTCATCAATGCCATGACCACACCAAAATTTGGATAATGATGCCCTTTACTTTTTGGCAAAGACACAATGGGCTAGAGATAAAGAATGAGACATGATTTTTCCAATATGGCCAAAGAATGATCCGTTTTCTTGATCATACTTATTTATTATAATGAAGGTGTTTATTTTGTTTATTTGTATGAGGAGGGAGAAGTTGAGAAGATGAGAATAATAGAGATGCCTTTCCAAAAGAAAAAGAAAAAAAAACAATGTTTCATTATATAAATGAAATACACAAATGAGAACTGAAGTTCAAAGGAAATGCAACAAGGGCAAATTATTATATAATTTTAAAAGAGTAAAAGATATGATTGAGATTCAAAACTTCATATGTAATTTTCCTTCTCTTTTTTTTGTATATAGAAATGATCATGTTTGCTTATTTCCATCAAGTTCATAATAAAAAAAGAAAAATAAATAATATAAATATAAAATATGCAAATATATTTGATATAATTATGTAGTTTTATGTTAATTTATAGTAATAATAATATAAATAAATACAAATAAGTAATAAAATAATTTTTAAAAAGGAAAAAATGACTACACATCATAAAGCAAATCATCTTAGTATTATAACAAAGATTCTTGAGGAATGACTAAATTTAGGAGTGGAGAAGGAAATGGCAAACCACTTTAGTAACTTGGTCAAGAAAATTCCAAATGGGTCACAAAGAGTAAGATGAAACTGAACAATAACAACAAAATTTGGGCAGTGGGATGATTGATCAGGAACTCCCTGATCAATTGATATTCCTCCTTCCCAATCCATTTGATGAGATGACAAAATAACAAGGAAAGAGAGCTGACAATGATGTATTAATTAATGTCTTAAAAGATAATCAAATTAGTTCAAGTTGATGGAATTAGTGGGTAGCTAGCCCCGGTTGATCAAAGATGGGAGTCATGTCCCATGTGACCCTTTAAAAAGCAAGATTCGCTCTTTATGAAGTCATTCAAAGCAAGACCTGAGGAGCTTGTGAGACAAGACAGTTGGCTCTGGCTAATAGCTGAACAGGCTCAGGGTTCCCAGCAGAGATACTGTACCCAATGGGGAGCAACATGAGGATATTATGAAAGAAGGAGGGACATTGGAGCCTTGCTGTGTTGGAAGAATGAGTTGCTTAGATACATGTTCCCTATATATGTGTTATTGAGTTATTCAGTCATCTCTTTGTGATCCCATGGACCATATTTGTATATGGAGTTTTTTTAGTGTTTAAGACGCCAACTCAGGAAATGCTTTTCCTTTGACCTAATTTTGTCCTCTTCTTGTCTGTTAAACGTGAATGTACCAATGGGGGCTCAAAAGCAATAATTCTTGGAGTAGGAACCTTGGGTAGTTATCTGCTAAGAGACTGAATCTACAAATGTCCCAGAAATGATGCTTTTTTTTTTTTTTGATGAAACATTAATCCTCCTTACACCCTATGGGATGTTAGATGTCTGTAGACAAAGTTCAAGAATTTAAAAAACATTTCAAAATGTTATTGGCTAAATAATATGTCAGATGTAAAAGAAGAAAAATACAATTGACACTTTCCCTTCCATAATTATGTAGCACATCAAGGATTACAAAGTACTTTCCCTACATTATTTGTTTGTTTGTTTGTTTATTTGTTTATTTATTTTTGCTGAGGCAGTTGGGATTAAGTGATTTGCCCAGGGTCACACAGCTAGGAAGCATTAAGTGTCTGAGACCAGATTTGAACTCAGGTCCTCCTAATTTCAGTGCTGGTGCTCTATCCACTGTGCCACCTAGCTGCTCCTCCATACTTTATTTTATTTGAACCTTAGGGCATCCCTGAGAGAATGACAGTGACAGTATTATTGCTACTACTTTACAGCTGGAAGGCAATGCTCTGTGGAGACATGTAATGATTTACCTGTGATCATACAACTTTTAAGCATTAAAAGTAGGATCCTAAAGCCAAGCCCAACAATATTTTCTATACACTCGACACTCTTATAGTATGGTACAAAGACTCTCAAGGGTTCTCTAGACCCTTTCAGGAAATCTGCAAGGTCAAAATTATTTTTTAATACTATTGAGATTAGTTGCCTATTAAAATATTCCTCCCTTTTCAACAATATACTAGTGTAAGAGTAGATTTCCTTCAGATATTTCAACAAAACAACATACTGTAACTGATAGGTTGTAGAAACTAATAGGACAATTCAGCTGTCTTAAGCCCAACATTAAAGAGATTTCTAAAAATACGTAAAACATTATTCTTACTAGATTATCTTGTTTTAAGAAAACAGTTAATTTTCATTAAAATATGATATATGATCATGTAAAAGATGTTTGTTTATGAACTAATATTTTAAATAAATTATTTTAAAATTTTATTTTAAATTAAAATTTTAATTTTAATCATTTAAAGTTTCATTTATTTTCATTTTATTTAAATTTTAAATAATCTAAAAAGTGATTGATAAATATATTAAAATTTTGTCAGTTTTAATTTTTAATATGGTAAATATTAATAGTTATAACACACATAAATGAAAGCTTTTTGTTGTCTTCAATCATTTTAGGAGTAGAAATGATTCTTGAGACTCTAAAGTTTGGCTCTAGTTGGTATTTGCCATTGAATGCCTATTCCACCAATCTGGATTTACCTTAAAATCAAATTGGATATCCATGTACTTTCCAAATCTGCTGGAATTATCATTTCGGAGAGTTTTTGCGTTTCCAAAAGCCTAAGGACAAAAGATCAGGGAAATAAAATCAATAATTATTTTATTGCTTTTGGCATCCCTAACTTTTAAGAGATCTGGTTTAAAATCCTGAAGAGTCTGGAGCCATATGTCTTCTCTCTCACTAGAAGCTGAAAGCTAGAAAACCAAGTTCTCTCTTCTCCCCATGTTCAATATACTAAAGAATCAATCTCCACCAAAGATGAGACTCCAATGCAAATGGACTTTGAGTCACCTCCAAGGACTCTCACTACTATAGGGATTATGTGAAGGGAGGACCGGAATGAGTATGAAGGTTCCCAAAGCACATGAAACCCTTGATACTAAAAATAGTATATTTGGGATTAAACTGAAGCAACAGAAAGTCTCTTCCTCCACAATCTAATGACATGACAAGCTAAAGATTCTAAACAGTTGGTTAAGTCATAGCACTATATTGTTCCCCACACTTAGTACAGTGCCTGGAAGATAGTAGGTGCTTAATAATTGCTCTTTGACTTGACATGTCTTGGGTAGGGATGATTTCTACTCCTTTGGAAAAGTCTTCCATCAGAGAAAACCTACTAAGAAAATTATTTCCACATAGGAATAAAGTATTTGGAATAAGGAATATGCTATTTCCCATTGTACAAACTAGAAATATGTTATTTTCATTATACAAACTGGGGATATTTTTCATCGTACAGAATGGGTCTTAAAAAAATCATCAAACTATTGGTCTGTATCTAATTGTTCCTTAGTAGTTTTTTCAGTTGTGTCCTACTGTGACTTCATTTGGAGTTTTCTTTGCAAGTATACTATAATGGTTTGCCATTTCCCTCCCCAGTTCATTTTACAGATGAGGAAACTGAGGCAGACAGGATCATAAAGCTAGCAAGTGATGGAGGCCAGATTTGAACTCAGGGCTTCCTGACTCCAAGGTCTCCACTCTATCCACTATACCACTTAACTGCTGTATCTAGATATAACTTTTATTTCTTGTCCCCTTGTGATCTCTGAACTAGAATCAGCCCCTGGAACTGGAAAATCTGACATCACCAAAAAGATTTCTCCATCACTGTACATTGAGCAGAATTTGAAATATTGCCTACCTCCAGGACTGGATTCGAAAGCAATAATCGATCACGGGCTATCTGTAGTGATTCCGTCATTGGGCAGGTCACCGCCAAGTACTGGAGAATTTTCTTGGATGCCTCTGTTTTACCGGCACCGCTCTCCCCAGAGATCAGGATAAAGTGGTTATTGAGTTCTGAGCACATCATGCGGTAAGCGTTATCCGCTATAGCATAACTGTGAGGAGTAATTAGTTATTGATGATATGATTAATAATTACTCTGATTATTCTCGATTAAGCAAAGTTAGGATGAGTCAATCTTGAATGGTAGTAATAACGTTATTTTTAAAATGTACCATGTTATGAAAACTCATTTTATACAACACAAATCAAGGCAATTCAGAAGTTTCACTCTATATTCAGCAAATGGATATAAGATGACAAAAGCATGGGAAAACAGGTCCTTTATAATAAGTTATAGCTGATGTGACCTCTTCCTACCTAGGAAGCCATTATGGTTGATTTGGAATCCTCCCTGACTATCATGATCATGATCTTGATTTATCCTTCCCATACAAACATATCATTCTGGCTTATGTACCTAGATAACCCAAGAATTATCAAAATGCCGCTATTAGCATATTATCCTCAGAGACTCATCGTGAGTTGGAAACAGTCTTGGAAGTTATTTAAACCAACTTCTATCTCAAGCATTATTCAACAGAATCTACTACAAAACTCCTGAAAACTCTGCTTGCAGACATCCATTGGAAAATTCACTATCTCCTTAGATCATTCCATTTGGGGACCAAGCAAATTATTAGAAAGGCTCCTGAGTCAAAAAGTAAACAACAAACTTGAAAAAAATTAGTTTTGTTTTTTTATAAAAATAAACAATATGACAGAAGACAAAGGTTTTCAATTATTCCAAAAACATCTTCCACAGGATGAGGGCAACCACGGAAGAATGAGAAAAATCCAATAAACAGACAAAAAATTCTATAAGAAGTTATGTTACTTACACATGTGGTGGTAGTTCAAAGAAATTCACCCCTTGATAAAGCTCCATCTGTTTCATTGTGTAGATGCCCAGCTCCTGGTAAGGATTCACCGACACAAGGAGGGTCCCAATGTAGGTCTGGAGGGACAAACTAATTAAGTGAGTTCACTGACACAGGAAATTACTCCTTCCAAATATCCGCTCACAGGCTGCCATTCCAGCTGCTTAATAGCAGCAGAAATCAGCCATCTAAAGTAAACACTCAGGAGCCAACCATAAATATCATCCATCACGCCATATTGGAAAGCTTTCTTTTAATGTCTATGGGCTGTGAGATGATGCTAAAGGTTGGCTAGTTTTTTTTTTTTTTTAAGTCAGTACATTGCTTGATATTATAGGTATCCTTGCCATGTCCCTTCCCCTTATCTTTACAGACTCCTCATATAATCGAGTTGGAAAGAACCTCTGGAATAGTCTAAATCAGCCTCTACCTGGAGCATCATCCAACAAGAATCTTCTGCAAAGTAGAGAAATGAAGCTATTTAAAGCAGAGCAGTCAAAATGACATTGCAGGTGGTTCTGAGGCTCTTGCACTGTACAAAATTTTGGAGTTTTTGGATTGTGAACTTCTTTTCATAAGACAAAGAGAGTGGGACACAAGGAATTACTTACACAACCTAATTCTATCCGAGACACATCCTGCATTTAAGAATCTTCTGCCTTTCCTCCTTTAGTGGTCAATATTTCTAGGCAGTTAGGTAGCACAGTGGATAGAGAAACTGGACTTCTTGGAGTCAGAAAACCTGAGTTCAAATTCCACCTCCTAGCTAGCTTACTAGTTGTGTGATCCTAGGCAAGACACTTTATCTCTATCTCCCTCAGTTTCCTCAACTGTAAAATGAGAGAATCATAGCACCTATCTTCCAGAATTATGGTAAGGATCAAATGAGACTATATTTGTAAATTCCAGACCTTAAAGTTCTATACAAATGTGAGCTGATGTTATTATTAACTGTATTAACCATAATTCCATTAAGGTGTACAACTTGATTCTATCTGCAGGATAAAAATGAATCATGGAATTGAAGAAAAATCATGGTTTGAACTAAAATCATAAATTACTTCTGATGAACAGAAATGGGATCTTAAATAATTTCTAAAATAATTTTCAAAATAATTCAGAAAAATAATTTTCAAAACTTAACAGAGAGAATAATAGTACCTATCTTCTAGAGTTTTAGTAAGGATCAAAGGAGATTATATTTATAAATTACAGATCTTAAAGTCCTATACAAATGTGAATTGATATGATTATTAATCATATTAACTATAATTCCATTAAAATATACAACTTGATCATATCTGCAGGATAAAAATGAATCACAGAAATGAAGAAAAATCATAAATTGCTTCTGATTAGCAGAAATGTGAACTCAAATAATTTCTAAAATAATTTAGAAAAATAATTTTCAAAACTTATCTGAGAAAATAGTACCTATCTTCCAGAGCTGTTGTAAGGATCAAATGAGATTATGTTTGTAAATTACAGACCTTAAAATTTTATATAAACATGAATTGATATTATTATTAATCATACTAATAATAATCTATTAAAATGTACAGTTTGATCATATCTGCCACATAAAAATGCATCATGGAATTGAAGAAAATCATAGTTTGAACTAAAATCATAAATTATTTCTCATTAGCAGAAACCTGATCTCAAATAATGTCTAAAATAGTTTTCAAAATGTTTTCCCAAAATAATTCTGAAAAATAAATTTCAAAACCTATCTGACTAAATCTGAAATAATATTAAGCTTAGTCAAGATGACATCTCACTTGTGCTTCCTTTTGCCTTTTTCTCAATTTTTTCTGTTCTCAGAGCCACATATCCTACCTGTATAACTAATGGAAAGCCAATTTTAAAAACTTTCATAATAGATTAGGTTTTCTAATGCTATATTTCGTCACTCTAGAGCTCAGTCCTAAGTCCCCTTAATTCTAATGCTTTCCCCTTTTGATATCCCTGATATATCCTGGTCATAGCTTATTTGCACATGGTTGTTTGCTTATTGTCTCCCCTATTAATCTGGGAGATCCTTGGGATCAGGACTACCTTTTGTATTTCTTTGTATTCTCAGAATTTAGCATAGAGCCTGGTACACAGTAGGCACTTAATAAATGTTAACTCACTGACAAATATACAGTATGCAATTCACTTGATAGTAAATGTTGTGATCAAAACATTGGTTAGTCTACAAACATTTATTAAGCACTTACTATCTACCAGGCACATGCTGGAAAGTTAGCTTGTGTGGTGGATAAAAGGTAGTCTCAAGTTAGAAAGGTCTACTCCACCTCAGACACTTACTGTGTGACCCTGGACAAGTCATTTAACCTTGTTTGCCTCAGTTTTCTCTTCTGTAAAATGAGCTGGAGAAAGAAATGGAAACCACTCCAGGATCTCTGCCAAGAAAAACCCTAATAAGGTCACAAAAGTTGGACACGATTGAGCAACCACAACAACACATACCAAGAACTGTGCTAAATGTCAAATATTTAAAACTTCCTTCAAGTGACTTACTTCACACAAGTCAAAGAAAGCTCAGTTTTGTTGTAGTTCAGTTGTATCAGTCGTGGCTGACTCTTTGTGATCCCATTTGAGGTTTTCTTGGCAAAGATACTAGACTGATTTGTCGTTTCTTTCTCCAGCTCATATTACAGATGATGAAACTGAGGCAAACTGAGTAAAGAACCCAGGATTACACAGCTAGGAAGTGTCTGAAGCCAGATTTCAAGGAAATAATTTATCTGCCCCTTGAAGTTCACCACAGCTTTCCTGAAGAACTCAAGAATTAAAAACTCTGCCAAGTTCAATAATAAGTGATTATTATTTGCATGTAAGTCAAGAGCTCCCACACTGGGATACTCTCCCACTGCAATGGGTGACAACCCCCTGGACATTTTAAAAATGCTCAAAGATTCTCTGTTCCCAGAGTTTGATGGGGAGTCAAATGGCAACCTCAAGCACCTCTTCAAATCCCATTTTGCTTTCTCACTAACCTATTAGCACCATATTAGCCATAAGGGCTGGTTTCTCCAGGAGAGCCATGGAATAAAGAAAAGAAAAAGGAATAGCAGAGAAATAGGGCAATTTACATAGATGAGGTTCTCTCTGTAACGCTTGCGGAGATTATCCATGAAAGCGGATTCGCTGGTGTAAGAATCCAACAGCACAAAGTCTTGAACCCCGACTTTGTCACGCGCGGTTAACGCTCCTTCCATGTGCAGCTTAATGTGCTTCCGTCTCACCTCTTCTTTCTAAAAGAAGAAACATTTTCAGAAGGTTATTTGGTGATCTATATTTAGCACTCCCAGCTGAATGGCAGAAAACAATTTTGTGAGAGAGAAATAATTCATTTGGACCTCTACTCTATTTTAATCAGTTTTAAGCAATTTTATAGAATCACATCAAAGTTCTGCATCTAAGGCCCTAGAGCTGCAAGCCTACAGATTTTAAGGTTACTTGTTAAATTATAGGAAACTAACTAGAGGCCCTCCACCCTTGTTTTTCCTTGTCATGGTGATCAAGTCCAGCTCGGTGAAGATGACTCAACAACTTGGAAAGCCCCTCAAATATTTTTGGACCTCTGCCAGAATCACTTGTCCAATAGAAGTAGATGACCATCCTATGACTACTCAGGTCACTGACTGTGATAGCTTGTACCATTTCCTTCTGCCCAAATTAAGGAGAAGTCTGTCCTTCTTGTGTGGAGATACTCCTTACTTCACCCAAGCTGTGATCCTGCTGACATATTATTTTGCTTATTTGAGCTTATGCGTCATAAATGCAAATTGAGAGAATTATTCTGTATTTGGTATAGCTGTTCCTGAATGTCTGGACATCTAGCCCTAGAAAAATAAGGTTCTAAAAAGAAAAGACATCTCATATTGTGAATAACATCATCAGAGGCAATCATGGACCCTTTAATAAAGTGCCATTGGCTCAGAGTTCTGCCTCAGTCTATTTTATTGTAGGTAGGATCATTTTAATCCCAATAAAAGTATGGGAGATAGTTCCTGCCCTCTGGAAGCTTACCATCTGGTTGAAGAATAAGATGCATAGAAAGTTAAACAAGAAAATAAGATATTACTATATATATATATAAAATGTAACAATTGCAATTACAATTGCAAGGTTTTTGCAAGGGTGAATGTTTAAAAAAACTATCTTTGCATATATTTTGAAAATAAAAAGCAATTTTTTTAATTTAAAAAAGAAAAAATGATATTACAAATCATGGCTCCTTAACCAGAGATCCCTGAACTTTTAAAATAAAATTTTGATAATTATGTCAATCTTGCTTGCCATTTGGGGGAGGGGGTGGAGAGAGGGAGGGGGAAAATCGGAACAGAAGTGAGTGCAAGGGATAATGCTGTAAAAAATCACCCTGGCATGGGTTCTGTCAATAAAAAGTTAAAAAAAAAAAGAAAAAAGATAATTATGTCAATCGTATTGGTTTCCTATGTAATCCTATATTTTTGGTTCTATGCATTTAATAACACGATTCAGAGAAGAGGCCCCTCCCACAGGTTTTCCCAGTCTACAAAATCTATGACAGCAAAAAAAGGTGAAGCTCCACGCTGGAGGCAGTTTCCCAGAAATAGTCCTTGGAATTTCATCACCATTGTGATGAAAAATACCTCCCATTATGTTAACAGAAAGTAGTCGAATGAAAATATGGCCAGCAAAAAATAAATCTGCAAACCTTGGAATTGCCACATTATGAGGTATTTGTTTAGTCATTTTTCAGTTGTATTTGAACCCAAATGGGGTTTTCTTGGCAAAAATACTGGAGTGGTTTGTATTTTCTTTTCCATTTTACAGATTTTTTCTCATTTTACAGATGAGGAAACTGAGGCAAACAGTGAAGGAAATTGCCTAGGATCACACAGCTAGTGTCTAAAGCTGGATTTGAACTCTAGTCTTCCTGATTCCAGAGCCAGTGCTTTATTCACTAGGATACCTAGCTGCCCTCTGGGTTGGTAGGACTTCATAAAATTATTCCATTCTTGTACTGCTAGTGGACTTATCAAAAATTCAAGGTCAATGACTCACGCTTGGGGAAGTCTGAGTCAGCAGCGTCCCACAAAGAGGCACTGGGGGAGACTTTAACGTGAAAAGCAGCTTTATATAGAAATGGACAGAAGGTTAATGCTCCCTGGTTAGTTCTTAAACTGGAGGTTGTCACCCTTCTGCATCTGCAAAGCTGAATGTCGGGGCTGTGAAAAATTTGGCAAAGGGAAAAATTTCTGAATATTCTACATTTTCCAGTATTAAATATCCAACCAAGATTTAATTCTTTACGTAAAAATAATCAAGCAATCTATCTCATTAGACTGCAAATTGGCTTTTGTCTTTAATAAATGGTAAAATATGTAATCTAAAGAAGTTTTTTAATTTATAATTTGAAATTTTATTTTAAAAATAAATTTCTTTATGATTTATTATCAGTAAATGTTTTATTTGTATGCCTATGTTATATACCTATATACCAGAGTGGTGGAAAAATTTCTTGGTTGAAAATGAGTGGTGAGCTACATCCAGAGAAAGAACACACTGGGAAATGAGTATGGATCACAACATAACATTTTTACTCTTCCTGTTACTGTTTGCTTGCATTTTTGTTTTTTCTTCTCAGGTAATTTTTGCCCTTTTTCTAAATCCAATCTCTCTTGTACAGCAAGATAATTTTATAAATACGTATACATATATTGTATTTAATATATACTTTCACATAGTTAACATGTATGGGTCTAACTGCCATCTAGGAGAAGGGGGTAGGGGAAAGGAGGGGAAAAATTGGAACAGAAGATTTTGCAAGGGTCAGTGCTGAAAAATTACCCATGCATATGTTTTGTATATAAAAAGCTATGATAAAAATAAATAAGTTAAAAAAGAAAAAAGAAAATGAGTGGTGAGTGGAAAAAATTTAAGAAGCGCTGATGTACACAATGTAGAGGTGAAAGCTAAGAATGTAATGATTCATCCAAGACCATACAAAGAAAGGAGAGGGGAAGAGGAAGAAAAAGGCTAAGATTCCCTGAGCAACAAGAACATTCACATTTCTTTAAAAGCCAACTCGGTTGTGCAATACCAACGGTTACTGGGTTTTCTGTTACCAAAAAAAACCATTAAAACTCCTTTGCCTAGATCCCATGCTCTCCAAGCAACATCCAGGTTAGGAATTTTTGAGTATCATGATATCAGGAATGGGATGCAGGAAAGTGGACACAAGGATTCAGAATCTCTCCCTCTAAACCCTCCCCTGTTCCAAACTTGCTCATTTCTTTGGATTGCACCAGCATCCTTCCAGTCTTCCAGGCTCTGAAATTGGGCACCATATTAGACTCCTCATTCTCCATCACCCATATGGCCAATCAGCTGCCCAATCCTGCTGAATTATCTTCACAACAGCTTTTGCATCTGACGCTTCTCCATTCGTGGTCTCAAATCCTCATCTCCTCTCACCTAGATTATTGTAACATTCTCAAAGATGGCCATTTTAGTCACTTTGTTTAATTCTAAATTACTTTCCAGAATAATTGTTCCAATTTATAGCTCCACCAACAAAGGTGCGTGAGGTGAAACCTTGGAATTGTTTTGATTTGCATTTCTCTTACTATTAGTGATTTGGAACAATCATCTTTTCCGACTCCAGTCCATCCTGCTGACAAAGTAATCAGATCAGACCATGTGACCGTGAATTAATCAATTTCCTATTGCTTTTAAAATAAAATATAAACTCTTTTGTTAATATTGCTTCCACCATCTGGTCTCAATCTATCTTTCGGGTTCATTGGATATTATTCCTCTGAGAGTTCCCTCCAGCACGGGATCTGGAGAAGACCTGTTCAAATCTGGCTTCAGACAATTACTAGCTTATGTGACCCTGGATAAATTACTTACATCCATTTGCCCTCATTTCCACATTTGTAAAATAAAGCTAATGATAGCCCCAATCTCCCAGGGCTGTTATGACTATCAAATGAGATAGGTAAAGTATATAAAGTGCTTTGCAAACTTTATAAGGTAGCATTATTTTTTATTTTAATATTTTATTTATTATTTTTATATGAAATCAAAATATTTAAATATTTTATTTATTATTTTTATATAAAAGCATTATATAATCAGAAACTATCATTGTTATCATGGCATTCCGTATGTTTATTGTGCTTTTACTCTCAATATTCCATATTCCCAGAATGTGATCAGTTTCTGTCCCTGTCTCCCTTCAAAATAAACCATCTTCTGCATGAAGACAAAAGGCTTTCCTGATCATTCCAACAGGGCTCTTTCTCTCAAACTACTTTGTATTTAAATACTTTGATGTATCTGTATTTTTCAATTTATATTTTGCTGGACATATTTGTTCATGAACTTATTCTTTGCTCCATTAGAACATAAACATCTCGAAGCAGTAATTGTTTGATTTTTTTTGTATTTTTATTCCCAGTATCTGGCAAAAATGTTTGTAAATACTTAATAAATCCTTGCTGAAATTTATTCTACTCCTCACAGTGGATAGAGCACCAACCCTAAAGTCAGGAGGACCTGAATTCAAATCTGGTCTCAGATACTTAACACGTCTAAGCTGTGTGACCCTGGGCAAGTCACTTAACCCTGATTGCCTCAGTAAAAAGCAAAAAAATAAAAAATCATTCAACTCTCCAGAAAAGATCTCTATCATGTAAATTAAGTTGACACTTGTATGAAGCCACTTTAATGAGTTTGGTTTACCAAAATTAATTCTTAGACTGTGATCTCTCTTGAGTAAACGGATAAAATTAAGTTTCTCAAACTAAGTACCTGATGTGAGATCAAATTTCCCTCATCCAGCCCTGTCTGAAAAAGCTGACTGACTTTACATATTTCTTTATGGGAATCACATTTCCTTCCTGTCACCAAAATCCATGCTTCAACCTACTGACCAGGAAGTCAGAACCTCAAATTTATCAATTCAGTTTTGTCATTGAAGAAAAGCCGTACGAATGATAAAACCTTTTTAAGTTCATATTTTCTATCAATGAAGTTCTTCTCTAGACATTCTTAATGTGAAATCAGTGAGTGAAAGCGAACTTTCGTAGGTTATTGTTGAGTCGTGTCTCACTCTTGGTGACCCAGTTGGAGATTTCCTCGGATGAGATACTGGAGTGGTTTGCCATTTCCTTCTCCAGCTCATTTTACAGCTGAGGAAACTGAGGTAAACAGGATTTAGTGACAATCAGGATCAATGAGCACAGAATCTGAGTATCTGAGACCAGATTTGAACTCGGTTTTGCTGCCCCCAAGGCCTGGCACTAATATTATATTTATGTGCTACAATTTCCCGGTCAAGGAGCCTCTTTTTTGTTTCCAGTTCTCAACTATCACAGGATGCAAAATATTTTGGTGGATATGGAACCTTTCTTTTTATCACTCACTGTCTTACTTAGAGGAAAAGCCCAGCAGTGGCTTTCTGGGGCAGAGGAGATGGACATTTGCATCACTTTATTCGCATGATTCCAAATCGCTTTCCAGAATGGTTGTTCCAATTTATAGCTCTTCCCACAATGTCTTCCCACAACCCCAACGCCCACTATTTCCCATTCTCTCATGTTTGCCAGTTTGCGGATGAGGAGTTCATCTCCTTTATCTGCCTATTGAGTGATGGCTCTTGGTCTTTTATATTTCTGATAGCTGTCTATATATCTTGGATCAGAGATATTGGATAAAAAGATTCTTCCCAGCTGACCCCCTCCCTTCTTATCCTAGATGCATTCATTTTGTTGGTGCCAAAGCTTTCCAAATTCATTCAATCAAAAATACCTAATTTTTCTTTGTAATGGCCTCTCCCCCTTGATGGATTAAGAATATCTCCTGTCTGGAACTGGGAGAGGTGAGTGATTTGTTTCTCTGAATTTTTTTGTGGTATGATATTTAATGCCCAGGGTGTGTATCAAATTTTCCTTTTTGATGGACTTTGGTATAAAAGGGGGGTTTAAGCTGTCCCCTTCTTCCAGAACTCGAATTCCAAGAAAAAGTCAGCTCTTTTCCTAAATTCCCCTCCCAGAGCGTCCTTATTAGCAGACACTTTGTGCCCAGTTGTTTCTAGTCACTTGAATTTTGCCTCAATCAAAAGAGAAAAAAGCCAGAAATTATCTAGAGATATCAATGAATGTAAATTTAAGCAGAAAGATCTAAAGATTCTCATTCATTCTCATTCATTCTCTCTCCCTCTCTCTCTCCTCTGTCTCTCTCTCTCTGTCTCTTTCTGTTTGTGTCTCTGTCTCTGTCTCTGTCTCTCTCTGTCTCTGTCTCTGTCTCTCTCTGTCTCTGTCTCTGTCTCTCTCTCTGTCTCTGTCTCTCTCTCTGTCTCTGTCTCTCTCTCTGTTTCTGTTTCTGTCTCTCTCTGTTTCTGTTTGTGTCTCTGTCTCTGTCTCTCTGTGTCTGTCTCTGTCTCTCACGACCTCATCCCCTCTCATGGATTTCATTGTGACAGCTCCCAGATGTGTCCAGTCCCAGTGTCTTGTGGGCCGCGGTTCCCCAGCACCAAATGCTTCCCGGCCGTTCCAAGCCGCTCTTCTCCGAGAGATTTCCCAAACAGCAGCGCTCATCTCCCGCCCTTCTTCCCTACAACGCCTCGCACATGCTGTGAAATTTGGAAGCAATCGGCCTTTTCTCGAAGGTTCTGCTCAGAAAGCTCTTTGCCAGATCATTTACAATGAATAGCAAAGCGTTTGAAACCGAACCGCCACCAGATGGCGCCCTCGGGCAGTGAGAGTTTCAGGACGTCCAGCCCAGCAGAGGCTCTTCCAACGCTGAGAAGTTGTTCATTGAGGGACAAGCGCTTATTGAGCCCTCAGTTTGTGGCGGGAAATGTAGCAGGTGCTGGGAAGTGAAACAGACCTACTCTCAAGGAGTTTCCGTTCTGAGGAGGGCGACGAGTACATAATATGTTACCTACAGAGATTTAGATATTTGCATATATATAGATACATATTATTACACTGCCCACATGTGAATTACATACACGACCATTAACATGTGCGCTGGTTGCCTCCCTCATTGGGATGGGAGCCTCCCGAGGGCAGAGGGCGTTTCATTTCCCATCACCTGACACACTGCCCAGCACATAGTCAGCGCTTAATAAAATCTTGTTCATTGATTATTGAGTTCAAAAACTATGTGTGGGGCGGTGCGGGGGACAGAGCCCCAGCCCTGAAGTCAGGAGGACCTGAGTTCAAATCCCGCCACAGATACTTCCCACTTTCTGGCTGTGTGACCCTGGGCAAGTCACTTAACCCCGATTGTCTCAGGGGAAAAAAAAAAGGTATGTGCACGGGCTTGTATATGCTGCTATACCTGGATTTATATGTACATATAGAGTATATGTGTGTGTATATATATATACCTTTATATATACCTAAATACCACATTATTCATAATACCCATATGTTATCTGTATTTGATATATGCATGGTGTATATGTACATACAACATATATATGTGCATGTACATGCAAACACACGCATGAAATGTGTATTATCTCAGACTCAAGATCTTAGTGCACAATTTGTACACAAAGAGAGGGACACAGACGTACACCCTGGGGGCCGGTGTGGGTTGTTACAGAGTGAGGACGTTCCCCAGGCCCTTTAACTCTGCTACATGGAGCAGATGAGAGCGCTCTCCCAGGATTCCCTCTGGGGATGCATAAGGCCAAGGACGGCCCGGCAGCCTTGGAGACTCGCAGGGCTGGCGTCCAGGCCCGGGATGCCCAAAGCCGGCCCAGAAAGAGCAGCTTCACAAACCCGGCCACCAGAGGAAGACCGAGCCTGGCTGAGCTGAGGCAGAAAGGGGCAGGCGCTCCCAGGGCCCACCTGCGGGCACCTCAGGGCCCCCTGAGCCCCCTCCTCCAGGACGGCAATTCCAAGACAAAAGCCGCTCTCCTCCCAGAGCCTGCCTAGGAGCAGCCGCTCCAAGAGACTCTGCAGCCTTTTTGCCCACTTGTTTCTAGTAACTTGAGTTTGGCTTTAATCAAAAAAGAAAAAAGACAGAAATGATCTAGAGATATCTATAAACGTAAATTTCAGTAGAAAGATGGCTCTCCTAAAGGTTCTCTTCTTCCCTCTTCCTCTCCTTCCCTGTCTCTGGGAGGGAAGGTCCTGGAGGCCTCTCTCCATCTGTCTCTGTCTCTGTCTCTCTCTGTCTCTGTATATCTCTGTGTCTCTGTCTCTCTCTCTCCCTTTTCTCTGTCTTTCTGTTGTTTCTGTCTCTCATCACCTCATCAGCTCTCATGGATTTAATTACCACCTCTATGCTGATGGCGCCCAGATGTATCCAGTCCCAGTGTCTTGTGGGCCACGGTTCCCCAGCACCAAATGTTTCCTGACTGTTCCAAACCGCTCTTCTCCGAGAGATTTCAAACTCAACGTGTCCAAAACAGAACCGCTCATTTCCCGCCCTTCTTCCCTACAATATTTTGCACATGTTGCAAACTTTGGAAGGAACCAGCCTTCTTCTGGCCTCCCGAGGTCAACAACTCGGCCCTCATCCCTGACTTTTCCTTCTCCCCCAGTCCCCACCGCCAATCAGTTGTCAGATCTTGACATCTCCACCTCCTTGACATCTCTCCCTTTCTCTCTGCTCACACAGACCCTCCCCCTTAGCCCAGCCCTTACTCCCTCTCACTTAGATTATTGCAATACTTCTCCCTTGCTCCAAGTTTCTCTCCTCCAAGGCCCAGTTCATCCTCCATACTACTGCTGACAGGATTTTTCTTACGTACCGACCTAACCATCTCATGCTCCTGCTCAATAAACTGCAGTGGCTCCCTAGTACCCGTAGGATGAAATATAAACTCTTCTGCTTAGCTTCTAATATCCTTCCCTTTCCCAGCCTCACTGGCTAGACAGGGCTTTTTCTTTTCGACCTTGCTATACAAGTGGCATCCCACACAGGACAATGTTTCTAAATGCAGAAAATAAAATGCCCAGGATTTCTAAGGAAACCAACCATACAAAGTGTAGGTCTTAGTGGAGTTTTATTTTCATTTCAACTTAAGGTGCGCTCAAAGCTTTAGTACAGTTTTAAGCTTTAATAATTGATTAAAGCTTATTATGTAATAGCCTTAATCACATTTTAACTTAATTATCTTAGTCTGTTGAACTGTTGTAATTTAATTATTTCACTGAATGGTTATTTACTTTATCTAATTAATTAAAATTTTATTTTTTATTTGCTAGCTTATTAAAGCTTCAAACTGTACTAAGATGATTAAGATGCCCTATATTGAAATGTTTGTCAAAAATTAAAATTATAACAAGAACCTCAAGCATATAAGGGGGGATCGGGTATGAAGAATGGGTGACAATTGGTAGACATTCTGAATGGTATATAAATGTTCTGAAGATTAAAGCTTAGACAAGAAGAGGAAGGACTCCCCACTGGATATCCTGATGCTCTAAGAACGGCTTGTGGACAAACATCACAAGACAAAGGACGCCTTTGATCTCCACCTACAGAGGAAGCAGACATACCCAGAAAGCCCACACCCTTTAAAGTGCCAAAATGAGAGAGAGGGGCGAGTGTGTAATGGAGATGTCCGGGGTACTGGGCGTGTTCAGTGCAAGGAGAAGTCCCAGGAGGGTGAAGAGTGAGAGGAGGGAGGCCATGAAGATGATAGCTTGGGTTGGGGAGGGAAGAGGAGAACATTTCAGCTTATGGAAGTCAATGGAAGCAGAAAGACATAGAAAGTATTTGGTAAGTGGCAATTTGGCAGGAGCAGAGCATATGAAATGTGAAATAATAATATGAAATATGATATTATATGAAATAATATAATATGAAAACTTCAGAGCTGGAAGCGGTATTAAGGCTGTTGATTCACAAATGAGAGAAAGAGAGAGGAGAGAAACAGAGAGAGAGAAAGAGAGAGAGAGAGAGAGAGGAGAGAAAAAGGGAGGGAGCAAGGAAGAGACAGAGGCACAGACAGACAGAGACAGAGAAGAGAGAGACAGAAAGACAGAGACAAAGACAGAGATAGAGAGACGGAGACAAACACAGAGAGAAAGACAAAAACAGAGACAGAAAGATAAAGAGAGAAACACACACAGAGACAGAAAAACAGAAACACACAGAGATAGACAGACAGTTAAAGTTATAGAACACCAATTCGAATTCTCTCATTTATTCCCAACTGTCAAAAGTAAATACTATATCAGCAATGAGATGAACCAAATCAGTTCCAATGGAGCAGCAATGAACTGAAGCAGCTACACCCAGCGAAAGAACTCTGGGAGATGACCATGAACCACTACATAGAATTCCCAATCCCTCTATTTTTGCCCACCTGCATTTTTGATTTCCTTCACAGGCTAATTGTACGATATTTCAGAGTCCGATTCTTTTTGTACAGCAAAATAACGGTTTGGTCATGTATACTTATTGTGTATCTAATTTATACTTTAATATATTTAACATCTACTGGTCATCCTGCCATCTGGGGGAGGGGGTGGGGGGAAGGAGGGGAAAAACTGGAACAAAAGGTTCGGCGATTGTCAATGCTGTAAAATTACCCATACATATAACTTGTAAATAAAAAGCTATTTAAAAAAAAAAAGAAAGAAAGAAAGTAAATACTATAGATAACAGGGCCAGGCAATAGAAGTCATATCACCTAATGCAGGCTATCAGACCTCCACATCCCCAAGCTGATCTCCTAACAGGTGGTCCCAGTATCTGGAAATCTAATAGATTTAAAGATTTATTCCTTCAAGGTAAACAATGTTCAAACCCAAAATACAGCTGTTGTGAGATCAGTACATTTTTATTCAGGGAAAGGAAGAAGGAGGGAAGGAAAAATCGACAGCATGTATGTAAGTTTGGAGGAGGATACTATAGGGGGGAGGTTTTTGACAAGCTAAGGAACATCAGATACTTAAGGAAGTTGAGAGCATTAAGAAAGGGAAGAGAAATGCAGAATGGGAAGCTTAGAAACCACCAAGAGCTTGAAGGATATTTAGCTGTATAGCTAAACCCATTTTAAGCCCATTTTAAAGATGAGGAAATTGAGGCCCAGAGAGAAGTGTTTTGTCTAAGGTCAGATAAAGAATAAAAGTCAGAATTAGGATTCAAAGGGGGAAAATAATAACTCCTACCTCCCAGGGTTGTTGGAAGGATCAAATGAATAAAGCCCTTAAGGTGCTATGTAATCCAGCCTCAGACACTTACTAATTGTGTGACCCTGGACAAGTCACTTTACCTTGTTTGCTCAGTTTCCTCATCTGTTAAAAAAAAAAAAGCAGAAGGAAATGGTGAACTACTCTATCTCTGTCAAGAAATTGGGGTCATGAAGAGTCAGATGTGACTAAAAAGTGACTGAACAACAAGTGCTAGTTATTATTATCATTATTAATTATTTCTAACACATATAATACTTTACATTTTGCAAAGATTTATATAAGCTGTTTCATCAGGAAAAACAGCAAAGTTGTTTTTTTTTTTTGCCAATTACAAGAAGTTTGCTTAGAAACAAATAACATTACTGAAAAATCCCACTGGTTACGTGAGACGGATCCATTTTGCTATTGTCACCTGGGTCCTATTATTAGACAATTGTGCAAATCAAACAGCAAATGAGTGCCGAGCTCATTTTCAAGGCTGCCAAATCGTGGGGAGCTGGAAGTCCCACAGGTGTTTCCTTTGAATTGTTCTTACTTGGTCACTAAAGCTCCTCATCATCCCAAAGCATACAACAAATCTCTCTGATTACACAGACCTGGTCACCAGACACATAGAAATCACTCCTAAATAAAGAAAACACTCACGGTCACACCTCGGAGCAAAAGCAGTAAGGTATAATTAAGAAATGTTACAAGAGATTGATTTCACTCACTTTAAGTTTTTTTCAGTTAAAGATTGTTACTAAAAATATATCTTGATCTACAAGGAAAGTTTGTTTTTTTCTTTTTTTTTTTCAGTTTAAAAACTCCTTCTTCAGTTTTTCAGCAACAATCATCTATAAAGATTTTTAAGTTTTCCGATAATGTCATTATTTTAGAAATATGGCATTATGTAATTTTGTTGTTACTGCATCCTCAAGAAATACAAACCCCCAAAAAAGAATCTATAGGGGGCAACTAGATGGTGCAGTAGATAGAGCGCCGGGACTTGAGTTCAAATCCTATGCTTCCTAGCTGTGTGACCCTAGGCAAATCACTTATTTATTTAATTGCCTCAGGAAAAAAAAATCTAGGAAGTCAAGTGAAATGGTTCTCTTTAAAGCAGACACTCTTAACCTGGAGTCTGTGAATTTAATTTTTGAAACTATTCTGGTATCTATATATAATAGGTTTCCTTTATAAGTCTCTGTATTTTATTTTTTGCATTTAAGAACATGATTCTGAGAAGGGGTCCACAGCTATTCCACCTGACTGCCGTGGGGGTCCATGAAATCATAAAAGTGAAAAAATCTTTCACTAGAAACAAATTTGAATGTTAAGGTTGGAAGGAAAAAAGTTTCACAAGATATTTCTGGGGGAATTACCTCATGCCCTTTGGTAGGAGCATAGATTAACCTTCCCTTTTTTACCTCTTTGAAAGACTATACAATTTCTATTTAGTTTTGTGCTAAAAATTTTTAAATGGGAGAGATCTAAAATCCATTGGTGAAAAAAAATTCTAGTTCCCCCTCTCTGAATTTTACTATCAGACTGTAGCAAAATAAAGGCAGAAATCTGCCTATCCCCTCATCACCTTCTTGTAAAGGCTCAACTTTCCAGATTTTATACCTGACTTCTGCCCCAGGAAGGCAAATGATGAGGGAGTTGGTCACCGATACATTTAAAACGGGATTCATTTGATGCTCTGAGTCTATTCTCTCTCTAATTACATTGGTCTATTCCCTCTTAAAAATGTCATTAATTTGACTGGGGAATCCCTTTTGGTTGTAGTCCATATGAATATGAGTCTCCATGCTGCTCTGTACCACCAATGGAATCGGGGCCATCTCAGAACGTTTTCTATATTCCTGAAACCCAGGAGAGTATGGTTAAACCTAGATGAGAGCTCTAGACGTGTCTTGTAGTCGATATTCCTTAATGTCAAGAAACAATCCAATTTCAGGTAACAGTTGCCGAACTGATAATAAGTCCCTAAGAGAAATCTGAAATACACTGAATTCTCATATTTACCCACAAATATCCAGGGAAAAAAGGTTTAATCACAAGCCAAGAGAGAATACGGAGCCATTCTTCGGGGCTCTTGTTTGTTTCTAGGGAATAGTATCCCATGGCCTTGTAAGAGGCTGACCGTCCGTCCTTCTGAACAGGACAGAGGTCAGGGCAAACCACTTTACTTTCCCGAATCAAAAGAGGGAAAAAAGTGAGAAAATCTCCGGAGTTCAAACATTTCTTTAAAACTGAAACTTTAAATACTAAATGTGTTTCATGGCTGCCATTTTGAAAAACATTAGTTTGCCAAAGGCTCCCTTTGATTTCTATTGGGAATGGAAATGCTCGCAGATAATCCATTGAATCAAATCTACACAAAAGACTTTTTGAAACAATTGCAGTGCTTGTGAAGGACAACATTTTTGTGCGCAAAATAAAACATTTTCATGCGCTACAATCCATTACACATATAGTCCTACATTTCCTTTCAGTAATTATTCATTAGAAAACATTTAACGTCACTGCAGATTTCACACTGGGCAGTCTACACACAAAAGAGAAGAGTTGGCCCATTTATAAGGGACTGGGGCCTTCTTTTCTAATCTGAGAAACTCCAAGGAGGTGGGGCCTACAGGACACAACAGGCAAGCTAAATTGTGCGGTTAACGGTCAAAGCCCCCCTGCCTACTTTGACACTCATTTAAAGATGACAAGGAACAATAGAGATTTGTTCTTAGCAACTCTTTCTTGTTATGTGGTGGACATCAGCTAAGCCTGGCTGCTCGATACAGGGAACGGGTTCAGATATTTTGTTCCACCTGCCATCTCTCTCTCCCCTATCCTCCTTTGCTTGTCCCCACTTTAACGCAATGAGACAGGTAAAGAATATCATTAAAAGAGTCCATTCAGCATGTCGGCTTTAATAATACAATTGCCTGTCGGACTAATATGAGGAGCTCAAACTTTTGGGTCCCTGCCAGTAATCCTGCTCCGCCGTAATAGGTTAGTAAATCATTCCCCCATCACCTACCATCCCCTCATAATAAAAGGTCATTCCCAGATGAATATAGAAAATAGAGTTTGAGCTCTAATTTTAACTCACAACCCCACGGGACTACATTCCAATTTCTGATGGAATGCACAGATTAAAAAAAAAGAATGCTTTTTTTTTCCAATTGTAAGAATAGAAAGAATATGAAATAAAAAGACAAACAAGGATTTGTGAGCTAAATTTCCCCTTTTAAAAAATCTCAAGCTGGTATAAGTACTGCCTGAACATATTTCTCAAAACTGAAAAAAAATGTTGCCTGAAAATGATTACTGGATTAGCTCTGATAGCCATAACTGAAATTCACACCAAAATGTTATTAACTGCTCCATGAATTATTACTTTCCTATAGGGACACCTAGAGTAAGGGCTCTTAACCTGAGGTTTATAGATTACACAGGAGTCCACAGATAGATTTCAGGGGGAGAACTATAAACTTGTATAAAAAAAAACACATCTTTATTTTCAATAACTTTGAGCTGAAATTTCCTTAAAGACTTTAAAACCATTATTTTGAGAAAGGGTCCATACACTTTATCAGATTGCCAAAAAAGTTCAGGACATGGAAAAGCAAAGATCCTTTGGGCTAAAGAATACACATTTCTTACCACTCCCATAATACTCTGATGACAAAATAGCAAACGAAAGCCAAGAGTCTGTTGAGCTTTCCAGAATTGTCCTTTATCTCCAAGATTTTGTTTGTGAAAATATACAAACAGGAAGATACTTGACACTTTCTTCTATAATGAAATTGATATTTCATAGTCTATTTCAGGACACTGCAAAGTTAATGATTTTTAAAAAATATATATATACAGATATATATATATTTTTTGCTGAGCAATTGGGGTTAAGTGACTTGACCTAGGTTACACAGCCAGGAAGTGTTAAGTGTCTGAGTCCAGATTTGAAATCAGGTCCTCCTGACTTCAAGGCTGGTGCTCTATCCACTTCACCACCTAGATGCCCCCAAATTTCCTATTCAAAATTCAATGATCTTGAAGCAAAAAAAAAAATCAGCTGTTACTTCTGAAATGTTAACTTTACGACATAATCTGTATGTATTCCACTGGAAAGTTTTTGGAAACAGAAAAGTGGGAAAACCTTAAGAGAGTAAGCGGATCTAATGGGTCTAGAGCTCCTATAGTTCCATTCCTTTTTTTCCCCTAAGGAGAGGAAAAGGTGTTATTATTTGGTGGGAGAAGCAAAATAGAATTAGGGTCCCTTTAAACTATGGTCCCTTTTGAGCCCTTTTTCAAGGTTTGGCTAGTTATTCCCTCTTCTAGATCAATAGTTGATATTAAGTAAGACATTTATTTTTAGAAACTGGCACTCCCTAGACTGGAAGTATAGCATGCTCCCATGAGTCTGATTCTGCTACTGATTAGAATGGAAGCTTTACCCTGTTCTGTTTTTCAGCCCAGCCCAGGCTGAACCTCCTTATGAGGTACCGTAGCAGGAACTCATTGCAATGGTTTTGGAATGGATACGGACAACCAATTGGCTTTAACCCGGCTGCAGTTTAGAACTCTAGAACTCAAATAATCTACTGCCTCCAGCCTTCATCACCGTCACACCAATTAAGGATGACTTTTCATCTGTGTTATAAGAAAACAGTTTAATGGAATTTCATCATGTGAATACAGGCTCTCAGACACCACAGAAATAGTGTCATTTTGAACATCAACAAGCAAGAGTAACACAGTAGAGGCTATTGATAAAAAGAAAACAATGAGGGCTAAGATTACCTCAGCACAGGAGCTCTTAACCTGGAGCTCGCAGAATCTGTGGATGGATTTCAAAGAGTCTGTGAACTAACCTGTAACTGAAATCTAGAACATTCTTCAATTATTTAAAGATATTAATTCTGAGAAAGGGTCCCAAAGGGTCCAACACACACACACACACACACACACACACACACACACCCATTACAAACCCCTGTGTTAGATATTAGTGTCCCAAAGAAAATTAAAGTACTGTATCATAGTCTCAATTGCAGAGATAGAAAATTCACCTTGAAGTCACCTACTGCAATAAAAAATGAAAAAATTATGAGTTTTGCTTAGTAATAAGAAGTCTAAACAAATTTAGCATAGCTGATTAAGCCTTGGCTCTGGCTACCTCCAAAAATGAGGGACAGAGCAAAAGTTGTGTTTTATACACTCTTAATCTAGTAGAATTATTCTTCCCTGGAGTTCCTAGAATTACTAGCATCCTCTATCTTAGAGTCTTGGAAGAGATAGTGGAGTGCTGTAGAAAAGCATTAAGAAAGAAATACTGTACCTCTGAACTCTCCTAGTTACCCTCAGTTACCTCACGTATCTCTCCCTATGACAAAAAGCATTTCACGGTCGAGGAGTCTTACAATAGATCAGTAGAAACTATCGTTGGGCACTCAGTTACCCAGAAACTTGTTTTGGACCAGAAAATACGAGTCTGGTCTGGAATTTCCTCTTGGTTAATTTTACCTGATTCAGCATCCCTTTAGTTGTGAGAAAATGAACTGGATTCACCTCTTTGACAACCTTCCACAGACAAGATTTGGTTGATAAGTTTCAAGGGAAACAAGGTTTTCTTTTTGCAATCATTTCAATTTTTCATAAGGAAATATGGAAAAGGTAAGTCGAGGAAGAGATAAAAGGAGAAGAATCCCAGGATGTTGGGAATGTTGTAGCATCAGGAAAAAGAGGTGTCCATCACGCCAACCTTGAGGTTTAGGGGAGCTACTGATAATCAGTGATTTACAGTTAGCCAGCATTTATTAAGTGCCTATTATGTAGAAGGTGTTGTGTGGAGCAATAAGTATTAAAAAGGCAAAAAGATAGTTTCTGCTTTTAGGGAGCTCCTAATGTAAATAGTTGGGTACAGACAAGAAATAATACAGAATAAAAGGGAGATAAGCAACACATGGAACACAAGATTGGGAAAGGCTTCTTCTAGGAGGGGACAGATTTTAGTCGGAACTTGAAGGAAGCAGAAATGTACATTAAAAACACACACTTGAACACGGGTCCTCTTGTCCACAGCTAACAAATGAGAAGTTGTGGAGTTCTTTCCCCACAGCTCAAGAAATCTACAACTTCTTCCTTTCTCCTTTGTAATACTATTATTGTTGTTCAGTCATTTTTAGTCGTGTCCAACTCCCCATGATCCCATTTAGGGTTTTCTTGTCAAAGACACTGGAGTAGCTTGCCATTTCCTTTTCCAGTTCATTTTACAGATGAGGAAACTGAGGCAAACAGGGTGAAGTGATTTGCCTACGATCACACAGCTAATATGAGGCTGGATTTGAACTCGGCAAGAGAACCGGTGCTCTCTATGCACTCTGGCACCCTTTAGCTGCACATCCTCATTTATGGATGAGTAAATTCGATGGCAGAGGGGTTAACTTCCAGAGTCACGTAGGAGACAGGGTTAGAACTGCATTCCTCTTAGTTCAGAAGTCAGTGTTTGCCTGTCTCACGCTGATTCCTTTCTTTTCCTGGCAAATTCACAGAAAAAGCAACAGGGTCAAGTTGGGGGCCAAAAAACTAAGAAGGCACTTCTGAGTCATCATTTGCGATGCATATACCAACTACTGAAATGGTTTCTGGTAAAATTTCCCAGTCACTGAAGCAGGTTTACACATTGCTGGCAACTTGCTTCATAGGTAGCTGGCCATTCAGGAAGGCTCAAGCCCACAGGGATGAGGCTGTTCACTCAACTGCAGAGATTGTAGTCTTTTATTACAAGAACTGCTTGTAAGAAAGGGAAGGAAATCTCCTTAAATTATGACATACTGTACTACATATAATTATGACAAATGACCAATTTTGGTATTGTAATTTCTTTCTCTGTACAAAGAAAAGATCCATGCAGTGAATTTCTGCTTTTATGGTCACAAAATGTTACTACTGCTATCACATAGCATTTAAAAAAATTTTTTAAGTAAAAAAATTAATATTTTTTTAATTTTAAAATATATCTTAAAATTACAAATATTAAAATTTTGAACATTAAAAAATACAATTTGCTAGGGAAAACAAATTCAAGTTATTACCAAGTTAATCCCCTCTCACTCCTGGGGATCAATGGTTAAAGCAATCTTTGGATGAACCAAAGTAAGGGAAGAGAAGAGGATGTACAAGTGATAGTGATGGTGGTGGTAGTGGACAATTATTAGCTGTGTGATCCTAGGTAAGTCACTTCAACCTATTTGCCTCAGTTTCCTCATCTATAAAATGAACTAGAAAAGGAAATGGTAGTGATACTAGTAATGGTTTTCCAATAAAGAACTTCTAAAGACCTCTAGGCAAACTGATTTGTTAGGCTGATTTTTTTTCACAGCTTGCAAAAGTTTGCTCATGAATTTATTAAATATGGTTAAGCAAGGTAGAGTGCCCTGCTTTTGAAGGGACATGATTTTTTTTTTACTGATGCATATTTTTTGTTTTTTAAACTATAGCTTTTTATTTTCAAAATATATACATGGATAATTTTCAACATTCACCCCTACAATTTTTCTAATTTTTTCCTCCTTTCCTCCCACTTCCTCCCCCAGTTGGCAAGTGATCCATGTTAAACATGTGCAATTCCTCTATACATATTTCCAGAAATATCATACTACACAAAAAAAATTGTCTGTTTTTTTAAAAGTATAGACTCCTGCTTAAGAATCGTGGAATTAGTGTTGGAGTCAAAGAAAGAGTTGATAATCCCAGAAAGTTAAAACTATAAGAAGTATTAGAGAGTCCTGTATTTGAAAAATACTAGGCATCCATACTCAAATCCTTATATTTCTTAGATAATTTCCAATAAAAGGTGATCCACCAGAGAAGGAAATGACAAACCATTCTAGTATTTTTGCCAATAAAAACCCCATGGAGAGTTTTGATCTTTGATGGTCATGAAGAGCACACAATTGAACAATTAAACATTTACCGAGTAGAATAATATTATGTTAGACCTTGGAGAAGAGGGGTTGAAAATCTAATGTTTAGAAAACCTAGTCCCTGACTGTACTACGCTTATGTTATTGTTGCTTGTCTTAATTTTCAAAGAGAACCAATATCATGTAATGGGTGATGTTTTGACTTGGGCATAAATTAAATATTGTAATTTTTAATTATAATATTTAAAGGAGGCAAAGTTGCTTGAAGTCATCAGCCTCATTCCGGAGGCATCAAATTCAATGACAAAACAAAAATCAAGGAGATCGGTGATGGCCGAGGATAGAGTGATGACATTAGCATTTTCAGTATCTGACCATTCTGGGCACTCCAAGTGTCTGCCTTCAGCTTCAGCTGCCTTCATGACCACTGGAACAAATTGTTCTCATTCACCCATTTTTCTGGAGGAAGTCCTCCCATGCATGAAGTAGACACCTGTTTAACCCATCTGCTGCAGCGGTTTGCTAGGGTGTATGGTGGTCACAGTTTTTTGGAGCCACAAGTGAGTTTGGGTGAAAATGAACTCTAAAGATGTATGAGCAACCCTGAAAAGGGCTAAGTTTTATAATGTAGTAAGTGAGAAGTAATAAGCAAAGTAGAGTCCAAAAGTAGCAGATAAAGTTCTGACTGCTCTATCTAAAAATTGATATCCTTGTTTAGGATAGGTTGGCCCCCCCGTGTTGTTTTCTTTAGTCGTGGCCACCTATGAAACAAAGAAAAATATAAAATGCCATCCAGTCTCACAGGTCCATTTCTTCCGCTTTTGCAATGATGGCCCAAGAATGATGGAAAAGGGAATTCTAAGAATCATGACTTTTAGACTATCTGTGAGGCCTTGGATTTCATCTCCATGAGCTAAGATTCTGCTAAAAATGAAAGGGTTGGATTAGATGGCCTCTGAGGTCCTTTCTAGTACTAATTCACCATCCTCTGAGCATATTAATTAATATTAACTTAGCTGCTGCTAATCTACATCAGATCTTTGTCCAACAGCCAGTGAGTTACCTTCATACTCCTGGAGAAATTAAACCATATGTCTTGACATTCCTGATATAAACCGAAGCAGAACAAAAAGAAAGTTAGATACCCTAATGAAAGGATGGCTCCTAGGGAAAGGCAAATAAAGGGGTTGGCAAAATGACCTTTCTTGTTTCATCCAAAAGTGAAGAAACACATTGATGGGACACCATTTTGGATTGCTTCCATTTGTTCTGTATATATCTGGAATTTACCTAAGTATTTACAAGTTGCTTCCCTCATTAGAATGTGAGGGCAGAGTTTTTTTGGGTTTGTTTTTTACTTTTTTGTATCTTCAGTGCTTGGCACGGTACCTGTCTCACAGTAGGTCAATAAGTTCTTATTGATCGATGGGTAATGTCTATATAAGTCTTCTGGCAAGGGTTGGACTGGCTGCCTTGCAAAGGCTTCTCAGTTACTAAAGACCCTGGGAAAAAATAGAACTTTTGGGACCATGAAGTGGGTAATGGGAGATAAGGATCTCACCAACCCCCATCACATTGCCAAAAAAACCCACCATGAAAATAATTGCAGTTTATTGACTTCTGTTGAAGAGGATGGAGCAGATAAATCCTATCAAGAATTGAATTAAATTAATTTTAAAAATTAAATCAGAATATGTTTTGATATTCAGTAACATGGAGAAAAGATTGGCTAGAAGGCTGCAAAAAATTAAACAATAATATAGTTCAAGGGTCCAAAGATCGTGTGAAATTTACCAAAGCCACACTCTTATAAATGCTTTATTATATTGCATCTAGGTGATGTAGTAGCTAGAGTACTGGCCCTGTGCAGGAGGGCCAGAGTTCAAATTCAATCCCAGACATTTATTGTCTGATCTTGGGCAAGTCATGTAAATCCAATTGTCTCTCCCCAAAAAATGAAGAAAAAAAATTAGACACAGAAAGCACTGAATAATATCACATGAGAATGGAAATGTATTATATTTTAACAAATAAGAAATGACTTATTATTGATGTGGAAATCATTCCTGAATTATCAGCCCACCAACTTAAAATTCAAAAAGAATACAAAATTAGAAGAAAGAATCAAAAATGAGAAAAAGATGGCATTTGATTAAAACAATTTTAACCTGGCTTATTTATATGAATGATCAAAGACCTAAGACATGGGAAATAGAGTTCACATAGAAACCTAAGCCATAAACATCAATTGCTATAGTGAGAAGATTGTTGTTGTTCAGTCATGTCCCCATTTGGGCTTTTCTTGGCAGAGATACGGAGAGGTTTATCATTTCCTTCTCTAGTTCATTTTACAGATGAGGAAACTGAGGCAGATAGGGTTAAGTGACTTGCCCAGGGTCACACAACGAATAAGTGTCTGAGATCACATTTGAACTCAGGAAGATGAATCAGCCTGATTCAAGATCCTGTGCTCTATCTACTCTGGTTCCCACTAGCTACCCTAATAACAGTAGAGATGGCCTAAAAATCATTTCATTTAGCTGACCAAGAGATATGGAGACCAAGAGCAGCTCTACTTTAGAATGTAAATTTATAAAATTTTACAGGGAAGAAGGATGCGAGAATGGAGCCAGAAAAATAAATATAGCCAGAATGTCCTCTAAAACAAAACTTTAAAAAGACCCAGCTAAGAAAAGTCATCTCAAGGTTACTTAAGGAGGAAACTGGACAACAAAGAGGTGAAAAGTAGAAACAGTCTGCAAAGGTTTTTGCGGCAAGTTCTTCTCATCAATAAGGAGGAGCCATCACATGTGTATTTTATCATCCCAGTGTAGTCAGGAGAAGCAGCTGGAAGAGACCAAGTATAGACAGAGGCTGTCTGTGGTGGAAGCAATGCGAGTTTCTGAGTGTTGAGGGACTAATTTTCAGTTTCTGGAAGAGAACAAGATATCAAAGGCATTGGCGGGGGGAGGGGGGAGAAGGGAAATCTCTGATCTCATTATTTTCCCCAAAGCCAACTGAGGGAATGTCAGTAGCTCAAACCATATGCTTACTTTTCTCTCTGTATAAAAATTTTATGAGAATATTATCTAAACACAACATGGCTTATTTTATGAGAGTATCATAAGGGAATGAGCAGGTTTTTTTTCAAGCAATGTTCCACAATAGAATATGTCTTTATCATCTTCCAATTCACTTAAAGGCATCGAGGAAAAACGATCCCAGTGAGCTCACTGTTTGTTGACCATGAAAAACTTTTGATTTGGTAGAAGCGAATGCTACCTTAGAGGCTCTTCTCCAAAATATGTCTCCCATGCATGTGTCAAAATTATTTAGGATTCCTTGAAGATATAGCAATCAATGCTGAGTGAAATGAGCAGGACCAGAAGATCATTATTTACTTCAACAATAATACTATATGGTGATCAATTATGATGACTGTGGCCCACTTCAACAATGAGATGAACAAAATCAGTTCCAATAGAGCAGTAATGAACTGAATCGGCTACACTCAGCGAAAGAACTCTGGGAGATGACTAGGAACCATTACACAGAATTCCCAATCCCTCTATTTTTGTCCGCCTGCATTTTTATTTCCTTCACAGGCTAATTATACACTATTTCAAAGTACGACTCTTTTTATACAGCAAAATAACTGGACATGTATACATATATTTTATTTAACTTATACTTTAACATATTTAACATGTATTGGTCAACCTGTCATCTGGGGGAAGGGTTGGGGAGAAAGAGGGAAAAAGTTGGAACAAAAGGATTTGCAACTGTCAATTTTCAAAAATTACCTATGCATATATTTGTAAATAAAAAGCTATAATAAAAAAAGAAGATATAGCAATCAAAATAACTCAGACGACTGTTGAATCATTCATATCAAGGAAGACATAACACACGGTGTTATACTTGCCAAAAGGTGTCCACCGCTATCCTGGAGAGTTCTACTGTACATTCCAAGTTGAAGAGAAATTTATTAAAGAGGATGATGGTTAGGGTTATAGATATCATTGTGTTAATTTTACCAACCTTTGGAACATGGCAGAACCTCCTAAATAAGATGTATAATCACTCAAGAATGTATGATCTGACTATCCACACAGGAGAAACCAAAAATATCTGCCTCTTGTTCAGATGGCATTCAACTGGTTAGCCAACCTAAATAATTCACACATCACATAGATAGTGCTATATGTTATTATATACAATAAGATTATACATTCATGTGTACAGACATATATACATACCTATATAGTTGTGCAAATGTAGAGACGCATGTGTGACTATTTGTCACGTGTGTGGACAATGAGTTGGATCCAGAATTGAATGTAGGAGAAATGCAGGTTGGGTTGCCTTTGGGGAATTACAGAGCTCTCTTAATAACCTCATCTATACTCTAGAAAAAGTCCATCTCTTTAACACTAATATTCTTCTGGTGGTACTATATAGTTATACAACATGACTTAAGGCATGGATCACTTTCATCTCTGAGGAATAAAAGTTAAAAATCAACCAAAATTCAATGGAGAGAATGCATGACGGCCATGAACAGATTTCAACATTATAAACAAGAAAAAGAAGAGAGCAAGAAAGAGGGAGAGGGAGACAGAGAGACAGAGACAGAGACAGAGAGAGAGAGAGAGACAGAGAGAGAGAGAGAGAGAGAGAGAGAGAGAGAGAGAGAGAGAGAGAGAAAGAGAAGGACAAATGGATGATTGAACAGAGAAATAGACAAATGGGAATAGATAAATGACAGATAGATGGATGAAAGATGTAGCTGAATAGATGGATGGATAAACAGAAACTGATAAAACATTAAGCACTTATGTGAGGCACTGTGTCAAGCACTGGCAATATAAAAATAATAAGAGACACAATTTCTGGCTTCAAGGACCTTACATTCTAAGGGGGGGCAGGAAGATAACACATAAAGGGGAGCTGGAAAATTGAAGTGAGTAGAGTGAGAAAGTACTCTGTATCCAACATTATGAAAGTGTATTTGTAAGATCACTAGACTTGAGTTAAAAAAAAAACAACAACAGAAGTTAAATTCAATTCCTGTAATTTTATTCACTGAAAAATGTCCCAATCCAGGTCTCCCAATATATCAATTTAGCATGAGGGGCTGTGCTAATTGAATGGAAATAAGCTTTACCCACTATTTATATTGTAACTTAAGTGTAGACAAACAGGTTCAAATTTTAATGCAATTAATAAATAGCAGTATGGCCCAAATCCCTCAGCTTATCTCACCTTCAAGCTTCTCATATCTTGAGAACTCATACCATCATCTTTGACTCTTCCTGGCCCATTACCCCTCCCTCACCTCCATGTGCACATTTATTGTGATCCCACAAAGTACCAGGTCCTGTGAGATTTGCCTCTGTGAGATTACTCTATATGGATGGGGGTGGAGAGGGTGAGAACCAGTAATAGGTGGAGCTAAGTTCTGTGATATGGTTGTAATTCTCCTTTATGATAAGGTGTTCTGATCAGAGTCTACCAAAATGACATGGTATTTTGATTTAATATTAGACTATATTGATTTCTGATTCATGGTCAAGGATGGTTCTATTAAGGGGACTGAAGTATTCCCAGTCATACCTGGCTGTTCTGTCTCCATTATTCCCCACATTTAGTCACTTACCAATTCCTGTTAATTTTATCTCCCAAATATCAACCATGTAAGCTCCTCCAATAGATTGTAAGCTTTTTGAGCTCAGGGGCTGATTCATTTTTGCATTTGTAGCCTGGGGCAATTAGGTGGTACAGTGTATAGAACTGCCTCAGTTGGCTATGTGACCCTGGATAGGTCACTTCATTGTTTGCCTCAGTTTCCTCATCTGTAAAATGAGCTGGCAAAGGAAATGGCAGACTTTTCCAATACCTCTGCCAAGAAAACCCCAAATGGGATTAAGAAGAATCAGACATAAATTGAAATGACTCAACCACAACATAAAAATGCTTATTCTTTTCAATTTTCCCTCCACCTAAGATACACGTCTGACTTTGTCTCTGTCATGTTCAAAGACCTTCAATAGATCCCTTTAGGAGAAAAGATAAACTCATTCGTAGTGTTCTAAAATCAGCCTCCAGTCTCCCCTTCTAGCTTTATTTCAAATTATTCCCTTAATCTTTTTCAGTTAGTTGGTGTAGTGAATCAAGTGCCAGAGCTAGAGTCAGGAGACTTCTTTTTCTGAGTTCAAATCTGGACTCGAACAGTAGCTGGGTGACCCTCGGCAAGTTAATTCTACTTTTTGGCCTCAATTTCTTCATCTGTAAAATAAATCGGAGAAGAAAATAATAAACCATTGCAGTATCTCTGCCAAGAAAACTCCCTAATAGTAACTGAACTGAATATGATTTATGATTTATGAAATCACATGGGCTATGATTTTATCAGTGTGAAGGAACTTCCGGAATGGAAATGCCTTCTACTGATGGAGATCAGCAACTCATTGGTAAATGGTAGCTTTAGAGTTCCCTGGAGGCACTTAGAACTTAAGGGACTTGTTATTAGTCATATGACTGAAGTCAGAAGGCTTACTGTGCCATGTCTTCTCCTCTGCTATACTGCCCTTTTGCTTATTGTCAGTGTGATATAGTAAAGAAAACTAGTGCTTGGAGTCGGGGAGAAGTGAATTCAAATCTTACCTTTGATGGTTTCTAGCTATGTGACCCTAGGCTGATTTAACTTCTGTGTGACTTAGCTCTCTTGGACTTATTGACTAATTTATCGACTAACATTTGATGTGTTGTGGGAAGAGAAGTTTCCACACTGGGAGCTCCCTCTTCTTTCACATGTTCATAAATAGATAACAGAGACTTATATTGGCTGTATGGCCACTAAAAGTAATACACTGATGTTTCATTGTGGCGTGCTTACCTGGGGTTCGCAAAGGCTCTGCTAGGAAAATGAAAATTATGATTGGTCTTTTCACTGGCGTTCACTCATGGCTAACTCTTCCTGGCCCCACTTGGGGTTTTCTTGGCAGAGAATGGAATGGTATGTCATTTTCTTCTCCAGATCATTTTACAGATGAGGAAACTGAGGCAAACAGAATTAAGTGACTTCTTCCCCAGATTCACAAAACCAGTAAGTGTCTGAGGCCAGATTTGAACTCAGGAAGATGAGTCTTCTTGATTGCAGGCCCCAAGCTCTTTATCCACTGCAGCACCCAATTATCCTTATGAGAGATGTGATCGACTCAAAATGTATGAATCATGGCCCAAAGTAGGATTATGTCCCAAGACAAATCCAAGAGGCTCACCACTAGTTAATTCTCAGGATGATTAGCTCTTTGGCCACCGCAACTATGTCAGTGGGGGGGAAGGCCTATCCCAATTAAATTACAGACTGTCCCCCCAGGATATTAAAGTACCAGTGAAAAAATCCACATGCATGTAAAAATTTACATATTCATTGCATCTATACATAGATGACAATGAATAATGACATATATGAATAGTCATCACACCACTTAGAACAGAAGCTTTCCAAGGACAGGGCTTTCCACTTTCCTATGGCCTCTGTGTAGAAGCTATTTTATCCCAACCCCTCCTTATACTGGGCTGTCGAGATCAATCACCCAAAAGCCTTTCTAACAAGAGCCTGTGTGTCCTTCCTAGAATTACCATTTAGAGATGTCATGGAAGAACGCCAAGTATATTGATGACCTCTTTCCTGTATTTTTCATAAATACATTAATGCTTGGGAGAGTCCTATTTTCTCCCCATCTCTTTGACTTCCTCGTTGCCTAGGTTACAGTAATAGGTGCTATAGACATTGAATGGATGGATCGGTGACAGGCCGTAGCTAGAATTTCCTCTTAGCGAGTGAACCTTCTGTTGCCTGCTACTAAATTATTCTAACCAAATATAGAAATGTAAACTAATCTGCAATCTATGGAGGAGGAGAGGGCATTGGAGGACAAAGGCCACATTCTCTCAGAACTTTTTTTTACCAAAGACTCCGATAGACAAAATGTCCCAAACAGACTTTCAGATTTGGATGAGGTCCTGAAAAAGGCAGTCATTATAACACTGAAGTCCTTTCTTTCATCTTCCCGGTAAAACCTTTATTATCATTTACATACTGATGAAACCATCTCGGTTTTCACTTCTTAAAGTTATTGTTATCTCAGCCAATTTCGGGTGACTGAATTAATGCCCCAAAGATAAAAAGAAATTTAAAGCCTAAAGATCACAAACATGAAGGTCAATTAACCACCTAAGATTTTGTTCAAGATTAGTTTAACATCTAATAATCAAAGCACAAGACCTTTTGGAAGACTCAATAATCCTTTGCTTTTTCTGGCCATATTGTCAGGGGGAAAAGTTCAACTGAGTTTCTCCCCAAAAGAACAGTTAACTATCTTAATTCTGAATCTTAACCATAAGCAACTTTTTTTTTCCATGCTTGCCTGTTCTATCGGCTATCACCTCAGTAATTCTTTCATTTAGCTCTCTCGTCATCCCAGCAGAAGGTTAACGACATGAGCTCAAAGCCGCTAACAATTCACCTTACCTTGGAATCCATCCCGATCGCCGCAAAAGCCAAGCTGCCAATGGAGATTCTCCCTAAGCCATGGAACGCTCGTTTGAAGCCCAATGAGATCAAACGCCGAGTGACAAGGTTGTGGGCTCTGCCTTACCTGGGTGAGCGCCGTTAATAATTCAGAGCTCGTCAATGACTTCATCCTATGGATACCTGTCTCCACACCTCCTCCGGCTGCTTCATGGAGATAAGATCCGAAAACCTAACCTTGAGATTACGTTACGGCCACTGCTGATCTTTGATTAGTCAGCTACAATACTCATTACAAACTACTGAAGTTAGCACGGGCGCCCGACTGTGCTATATTTTTAAAAAATCTCCCAGGCTTGGGGCCAGGTTTACGGAGGATGGAGATAGTCTCCTACTACGATCTCTTGGCTGTCTTTGGAGAACCTTATACCCTAGACCTTCGAGGAACAGAGTGGACTGAGCAACTTTTAGGTTAATAATATATAGACTACGGGATACAATGTCTCTTTTTTTTCCCAGGCTTACTTCAGGTTACCCTTAAAAACTTAACATGTGGCTACATTTCAGACTCATGAAATCATTCGTAGAAATCACAGGAGAGAGTTTAATAATTTATTATCCTTCAGTCATTTTTCAGTCAAGTCTGACTCTTTGTGAATCCTTTGGGGTTTTCTTGGCAGATACCTAGAGCGGTTTTGTCATTTCCTTCTCTGAATCATTTTACAGATGAGGAAACTGAGGCAAATAGGTAAAGTGACTTGTCTAGGGTCATACAGCTAGTATACCAAATTTGAGTCAAGTCTCCCTGACTCCAAGTCCTGTGCTCTAGCCATTGAACTGAATATAATAATTTTATATCATTACATTATAATATTACTATTGTTATATGTTATTCTATATTTATATTATAATAATTTATTTTGTTTGCATTTTTTCCTGAGATAATTGGGTTAAGTGACTTGCCCAGGGTCACACAGTTAGGAAGTGTTAAGTGTCGGAGGTCAGATTTGAACTCAGGGCTGGTGTTCTATCTACTGCACCACCTAGCTGCCCCAATAATTTTACTTTGTTATTTTTCAGTCATGTCCAATTCTTCATGATCCCATCTGGAGTTTTCTTGGAAAAGAGCATAATAATTTTTCTCTAGTTTTGCCCCAAATGATGAAATATATTATAGAGAGATTAAAATGAACAAAATAAAACTGTTATAATGAATAAGCCATGATTTAAAAATCTTTTTTTTTTTTTAGTATGAGTGACCAGCATGCACATGCCTAAAAATGCCCAGTAACTTTAGTAATTGGATAACTATAGGAAGGAGTTGTAATAATTCACATCTGTGATTGCTCTAATTGAATTCAATTCTAAAAAACATTCATCCAGAAAGAGAAAGGGAAAAGGGAAAGTAACAAGCACTTATCAAACACCTACTATGTGTCAGGAACTGTTTAAAGCACTTTACAAATATTATCTTATTGGATCCTTACAACAATCCCAGGACATGGATACTATTATTCTCCCCATTTTACTGAAGAAGAAACTGAGACAAATAAGATCTTAAGTGATTTGTCCAGGATTCCACAGCTAGTAACATCTGTGGTTAAATTTGAACTCAGATCTTGAATTCAGAGACAGCATTCCATCTACTGCTCTCTTTGGCTTAAAGAGAGACGGGGAGCTGAGTAGAGAGAACACTAGATATGGAATTAAGAAGGCCTGAGTTCCAATGCTGCTTTGGATTCTTACTAATTGGGACAGGCAGGTAGTATAGTGGATAGAACATCAGACCTGGATTTGAGTTCAAATGTAACCTCAGATACTTCCTAACTGTATGAGCCTGGCAAGTCACTCTACCCTATTTGATTCAGTTTTCTCATCCATAAAATGAAGGAAATGGCAAATCGCTCCTGAATCTCTGCCCAAAAAACCCAAATGGGGTCACGAAAAAAACAAACAATAACAACAAAAGATAAAACTACTATGCTTTGGTCCATATTAAGCTTCCATAGTTTTCTTTTTTGGGTGTGGATGGCATTTTCCATCCTTACCTTAAATCACCTCATTGTTGAAAAGAGCCATGTCCATCAGTTGACCATCACACAATTTAATTATTGTGTACAATCTTCTTTTGGTTCTGCTCACTTCATTCAGCATCAGTTCATGTAAATCTCTTCAGGATTTTCTGAAATCAGCCAGCTCATCATTTCTTGTTACATTCATATACCATAACTTATTCAGACCTTCCCCAACCATGGAGCACCTACTCAATTTCCAGTTCCTTGCCACCACAAAAAAGGACTGATACAAACATTTTTTACACATGTGCAACTCCCTCATTTTAATAATAATGATAAAATATGACAATAATAATATTTATTTAGTGTTTCAAGACTTGCAAGATACTTGATCCTCCCAATAATCCCATGAGGTAAGTCCTGGTATTATCCCCATTTTATAGATGAGGAAATTAAGGCATTTAGATTATATGACCTGTCCAGGATCATATAGTTCACAAATATCTGAAGTGGGATTTGAACTCAGGTTTTAGTGACTTTAGGTCCACCATTCTATCCACTGTCATCTTCCCAAAATCACTCAGCAGATAATGATTATCAGATTCAGATCCTCTGTCTCCAGAATAAGTGCTTTTTGTCTCTCCAAGGTTTCGGGGAACACTTTAAAGTAATAACAATAACAATAATAGCAGCTAATCTTTAAATTGCACTTACTTTGTGCCAGGTAGGCAGCTAGGTGGCATAGAGGATAGAATGCCAGGCCTGGAGTCAGGAGTTCAAAGACTGGAGTCTTTTTGAGTTCGAATACAATCTCAGATATTTATTAGCTATATGACACTGGGTAAGTAACTTAACACTGTCTGCCTCAGTTTCCTCATCTGTAAAATGAGCTGGAGAAGGAAATGGCAGAGCCCTCCAGTATCGGCCAAGAAAACCCCAAACGGGGTCACAAAGAGCCAGACATGAATGAAAAACAACTCAATAGCAGCAACAATGTGTCAGGCATAGTGCTAACTAAATGCTTTACAATTTTCTCATTTGATTCTCACAACAGAACTGGGAGGTAAGTGCTGTTATGACTCCTGTTTTACAGAGGAGGAAACTGAAGCAAACAGAATTTAAATGACTTTTCCAGGACATATAGCTAACAAGTGTTTGAGGCTGGATTTGACCCTAGACCCAACATACCACCTCCTGTATACCAAACTAATACGTCCCAAAAACCAAATTAATGGTGAATTTGTAGTAATATTTTCTATTTATGTTATTTTGTTCCTTTAATTTCATAAAACAGTCATAAAAATGACTCCTGATTTACAAAAATAAGCAAATATAGTTTCATTCAGCAAGTATATGGAGTTTTAACCCTTACTAGGTGAAAAAACTATGGCTTTCTTCCCAACCAAGAAATTGTCATTACATATATTTCCATTGACTTCCTGGTTACCACATCCAATGGGCTTTTCTAGAAAATCAGGGGGAAAGGAAGAAAACAAGATGTCATTGAGGAAGGAGATTAGAAATAGGAAAGATAAAAAATTAGATTGGGCTAGGTGAGGAATAATAAGAGATTTGATAGCGAGAGTTGGGGTAGAAACTGATCTTGAAGAATGACCTTGCACTCTCCATAAAGAACTTTAGATATGACATAGTAACTGTAAAACTGTAATTGGTTCTTTAAAATATATTTATCTCTTTATTTGTTTCATTAAAATTTTCCCTTTTTTTAAAAACTTCAACATTCATTTTTTTAAAACATTGAATTCCAAATTCTTTCCCTTCCTTTTGTCCCTCCCACATGCCTTAAGAAGACAAACAATACGATATCGATTATACGAGTGAAACCACATAAAATATATTTTCATATTGATCATGTAGCAAAACTAAAAACCCACAAACAAAAACAAGAAAAATTCAATCTACACTCAGTTCACCAATGCTCTCTGAAGAGAAAGAATTTTTCATCTTGGGATGAATTTTCATGGATCATTTCCTTGATCAGAGTAGTTAAGTCTTTCCTACTTGATCACCATTACAATAGTTCTGTGTAAATTGCTCTTAAAGAGGGAAATTGCAAGATTAAAAAAAATTTCCTGAAGGTTATTCTTGAAGGTGTACACAGGATGAATAGAAAAGAGAACTCAACCAGAGGTAATGTTCGAGGGGTGATGGCAAAGGGGTATACGCCCAGAGCCATGAGGCACACAGCTGCCCAAGGATAATTTCATATCTACTCTCACTGATGTACTGATGGGAAGATAAGGATGGCTATAGAAACTGGTCCCTAAGTGAGGTGCAGAGAAAGGAAATGTAGGATCTCACAAGCTAAAAATCCAGGAAGACTTAAAGAGATAGATTTCCAATGAGAAGGAAAAGGGACTGTCTAACAGAACCAATATGAATGCAGCAATCCATCAAGATTTCTTGAAGACAAATAGAAGATGAAACATGGGCAGATAACTGGATAAAATAACAAGCATGAGGAATTGTGTCCAGAATGCTAAAGCTCATGATGAGCGGGGGTTACTGAGGGAAAGCTAATGAGAGCAGAAAGTGGGGTTAATGGGGAGAAGAAAAGGTTTAAAGAAGGGACAAGGCCATTGCTGGCGTTGAATGAGACAATCATGACTGAAGATGAGAAAGTAGAACTACTCAAGTATTTTACTTGATTTTCTTTTCTACTCTTCAATATTTCACTTCTTTTCTCCAATCACAAAAACAATTTCAACATTTTTTTCCCCAAATTTTGAATTCCAAATTCTCTTTCCCTTCCTCCCCTCTTCTAATTCATTGAGAAGGCAGCAATTTGGAATGTATACCTATGTATTTATGGGATTTTCTAGATCAGGAAGACCATCTTTGCACTGGAAAGAAGAGAACAAAAATGACTTAAAAGGGAGTGGATACCCAAGGCTATAAACAATGTGGGGCAACCAAGGCTTTGCCCAGGGAAAAGGAAGCATAGAACTTCCTTGCAGTAGGAGCAGCAGTTATACCATATAAGCAAGGTTATTATTTCTTTCTTAAAAGGTAGGAAAATCTTTTTTTGAGAACTAAATTTTTTTTGTTTTTAATACATTTTGCTTTATGAATTCATGTTGGGAGAGAAAAGTCAGAACAAAAGGGAAAAAACAGTGGGAGGGGGGGAAACAGAAAAAAGAAATTAATATAGCATTGGGTGATTTACATTCAATTTCCTTAGATCTTTTTCCTGTCCAAAGTCTATTGGGATTGCTTTAGATCACTAAAACCACTGAGAAGAACCAAGTCTTTCATAGTCAATCATTGCACATTCTTGCTGTTATTGTGTACAATATATTCTTGATTCTGCTTGTTTCTCTCAGGATCAGTTTGTGTAAATCTTTCCAGGCCTTTCTAAAATCAACTTATCATTTTTTATGGAGCAATAATATTCCATTATCTTCATATATCATAACTTACTCAGTCATTCCCCAATTGGTAGGCATCTACTACTCATTTTCCAATTCTTTGCTAAAGGAAGGGAAATCTTTTTCTCTAAAAAGATAGGGAAGGAGCAACTAGTTGGCTCAGTGGATAGAGCACCAGCCCTGAAGTCAGGAGGACCTGAGTGCAAATCTGGTCTTAGATACTTAACATTTCCTAGCTGTATGACCCTAGGCAAGTCACTTAACCCCAATTGCCTCCGCAAAAAAACAAAATAAAACAAAAGATAGGGAAACCTTCCTCAAGACTTACTTGGTTCAAGGGACTAAGTTCTTAGGATCCTGTCTAAGTGATTAAAAACCCCAATCCAAGGGAGTTGGCATTCTTTAAAGTTGTTGGACAACCTGCCATCGTAAAAATCAATTTGTCTTTCTCCCCAGAGGTACCACCATGACCAACATGGAGATGGAGAGAGCTACATCCCGGTGAGCTGAATATTCTCTCCTTGCTACTGTTGAGGGAACTTCTTACTGTCAAACATTAGGTGGTCTATAAGTTTCTTATTTTATTCCAATCCAAAGATTGGAACATCAGAGTTAGCTGATCATACCTGACCCAGAACCTTCTTTAAACCAAGAAGATTACCGTCACCATCATGTCCCTCTACTAGGTCCATCTCCCCTCCCAGGGCAAACGTCAACATGTTGCATACGTGGAGACTCAATTGTCTGGAATCAGTCACAATAGTAGCATGTAGCAGATTTTGGGTGAACTGAAGGAAGAAAAGTGGAAAGAAAACAAGGATTTTCCAAAAAGAAAAAGAATGGCATCCAAACTTAAGCCAAGGCCCTTGACTTTGGGGCCATAAAAAATTCTAGGGTGTGCCATCAAATCTGTTGTTATTGACCATCTAGAAAAAAGAAGTTCTGATTGCAAAGAACCAGCCTGGTCTCATCAGGGAGAGTTCACATTACAGAATGATCTCATTTCCGTTTTTGACAGTGTTACTGGACTGACTGGCACATCAGAGTAATAGTATATATACAGTCTAACTAGATTATTGGAAAGCATTTAAAGTCTCTTATGTTATCCTAGTGGACAAGATGAAGAGAAGTAGGGGTAAGCCATGGTAGATTCAGACCTCATTTTGAATGACGAGAACCCAAGGGTGATTATTGGTGGTTTGATGGCAGCTTAAAAGCACCAACACACTGAATGAGCCAAGATGCAAAAGAGTTGCTGACTTCTTGAGCGTTGGGTGACTCTGAGAAGCTGAAATTCCATGGAGATAAATGTAAAGTCTTGTAGTTTGGTTCCAAAAATCATGTTAGCAGAAATTGGAAAAGGTCTGCTCAGGTAGCAAGTCATCTGTCAAGGAGCAGAGGATTCCAGGTGACCACAAACTCAATGTGCATTAATGATTTGTGATAGACAAACAAAAGCTAAGGTGACCCTAAGCTGCCTTTAAGGAGGTTGAGTATCCAGGACAAGGGAAGCAGAGTTCCCAATGCTTTTCCTACAGATCCCATCTAGTACATTGCCTTCTGTTCTAGGTATTGCATTTTTTAAATTAAGTTTCTCTGAGTGCCTGCCCATCAGTTGGGGAATGGCTGAATAAGTTATGGTATATGAATGCTATGAAATATTATTGTTCTGTAAGAAATGACCAGCAGATTAGTCAACTCCCTAAGAAAAAATCTCTAGGACCAGATGGATTTATGTGTGAATTTTACCAAACATTTAAAGAACAATGAGCCCCAATGCTATATAAACTATTTGAACAAATAGGGAATGAAGGAGTCCTACCAAATTCCTTTTATCACACAGATATGGTACTGATATCTAAACCAGGTAGGTTGAAAACAGAGAAAGAAAATTATAGACCAATCTCCCTAATGAATATTGATGCTAAAATTTTAAACAAGATATTAGCAAAAAAACTACAGAAAATCATTCCCCAGGATAATCCATCATGACCAAGTAGGATTCATACCAGGATTGCAGGGCTGGTTCAATATTAGGAAAACTATTAATATAATTGACCATATTAATAACCAAATTAACAAAAACCATATGATGATCTCAATAGATGCAGAAAAAGCATTTGATAAAATCCAACATCCATTTCCATTAAAAACACTAGAGAGTATAGGAATAAATTATTTTCCTTAAAATAATCAGTAGCATCTATTTAAAATCATCAGTAAGCATCATATGTAATGGAGATAAACTGGAACCATTCCCAATAAGATCAGGACTGAAACAAGGTTGCCCACTATCACTGTTACTATTCAATATTCTATTAGAAATGCTAGCTTTGGCAATAAGAGTCGAGAAAGAGATTAAAGGAATTAGAGTAGGCAATGAGGAAACCAAATTATCACTCTTTGCTGATGATATGATGGTATACTTAGAGAACCCCAGAGATTCTACTAAAAAGCTAATAGAAATAATCCACACCTTTAGCAAAGTTGTAGGACACAAAATAAACCCACATAAGTCATTGGCATTCTTATATATCACTAACAAAATCTAACAGTTAAAGTTACAAAGAGAAATTCCATTCAAAATAACTGTCGATAGCATAAAATATTTGAGAATCTATCTACCAAAGGAAAATCAGGAATTATATGAGCAAAACGACAAAACACTTTCCACACAAATAAAATCAGATCAAACCAATTGGAAAAATATTAAATGCTCTTGGATAGGGAAAGCAAATATAATAAAGATGACATTACTACCTGAACTAATTTATTTATTTAGCGCTATACCAATCAGACTCCCCAAAAACTATTTTAATGACCTAGGAAAAATAACAAAGTTCATATGGAAAAACAAAAGGTCAAGAATTTCAAGGGAATTAATGAAAAAAAATCAAATGAAGGTGGCCTAGCTGTACCAGATCTTAAATTATATTATAAAGCAGCAGTTACCAAAACCATTTGGTATTGGCTAAGAAATAGACTAGTTGATCAGTGGAATAGGTTAGGTTCAAAGGACAAAACAGCCAATAATTTTAATAATCTAGTGTTTGACAAACCAGAAGACCCCAGCTTTTGGAACAAGAACTCACTGACAAAAATTGCTGGGAAAATTGGAAATTAGTTATGGCAGAAACTAGGCATTGACCCACACTTAACACCATACACCAAGATGAGGTCAAAATGGGTTCATGACCTAGGCATAAAGAATGAGATTATAAATACATTAGAAGAACATAGGATAGTTTACCTCTGACACCTGTGGAAGAGGAAGGAATTTTTGACCAAAGAAGAACTAGAGACATTACTGATCACAAAATAGAAAATTTTGATTATATCAAATTAAAAAGCCTTTGTACAAACAAAACTAATGCAAACAAGATTAGAAGGGAAGCAACAAACTGGGAAAACATTTTCACATGATAGAGGCCTCATTTCCAAAATATATAGAGAATTGACTCAAATTTATAAGAAATCAAACCATTCTCCAATTGCTAAATGGTCAAAGGATATGAACAGATAATTCTCAGACAAAGAAATTGAAACTATTTCTAGCCATATGAAAAGATGCTCCAAGTCATTGTTAATCAGAGAAATGCAAATTAAGACAACTCTGAGATACCACTACATACCTGTCAGATTGGCTAGAATGACAGGGAAAGATAATATGGAATGTTGGAGGAGATATGGGAAAACTGGGACACTGATACATTGTTGGTGGAATTGTGAATACATCCAGCCATTCTGGAGAGCAATTTGGAACTATGCTTAAAAAGTTATCAAACTGTGCAGACCCTTTGATCCAGTAGTGTTACTACTGGGCTTATATCCCAAAGAGATTTTAAAGAAGGGAAAGAGATCTGTATGTGCAAGAATGTTTGTGGCAGCCTTCTTTGTAGTGGCCAGAAACTGGAAACTAAGTGGATGTCCATCAATTGGAGAATGGATAAATAAATTGTGGTATATGAATATTATGCAATATTATTGTTCTGTAAGAAATGACCAACAGGATGATTTCAGAAAGGCCTGGAAAGACATACATGAACTGATGCTGAGTGAAATGAGCAGGAGCAGGAGATCCTTATATACTACTATATGATGATCAAATCTGATGGACGTGGCCCTCTTCAACAATGAAATGAACCAAATCAGTTCCAATAGAGCAGTAATGAACTGAACCAGCTACACTCAGGGAAAGAACTCTGGGAGATGACTATGAACCACTACATAGAATTCCCAATCCCTCTATTTTTGTCCACCTGCATTTTTGATTTCCTTCACAGGCTAATTGGACACTATTTCAAAGTCTGATTCTGTTTGTATGGCAAAATAACTGTTTGAACATCCATATATATATATATATATATATTGTATTTAACTTATACTTTAACATATTTAACATGTATTGGTCAACCTGCCATCGGGGGGAGGGGATGGAGGAAGGAAGGGAAAAGTTGGAACAAAAGATTTTGCAACTGTCAATGTTGAAAAATTACCTATGCATTATATCTAGTAAATAAAAAGCTATTAAAAAAAAAAAAAGACTAGCAGGATGATTTCAGAGAGACCTGGGGAGACTTACAGGAACTGGTGCTGAGTGAAGGGAATAGAATCAGGAGATCATTGTACACGGGCAACAATAAGATCATACAATGATCAATTTTGATGGACATGGCTCTTCTCAACAATGAGGTGATTCAGACCAATCCCAATAGATTTGTGATGAAGCGAGCCATCTACACCCAGAAAGAGAACTATGGGAACTGAGTGGAGATCACAACAGAGTATTTTTACTTTTTTTTGTTGTTGTTTGCTTACATTTTGTTTTCTTTCTCTTTTTTTCCTTTTTGATCTGATTTTTCTTGTGTACCATCATAATTGTGGAAATATGTATAAAAGAACTGCACATGTTTAACATATATATAACACATATATATTTAACATATACTTACCATCTAGGGGAGAGGGAAGGGAAGGGAGAGAAAAAATTTGGAATGCAAGGGTGAATGTTGGGGAAAAAAAGTGAAAAGCTTTAATAAAATAAAAAACAAAAATAAAAATAATTATTTCTTTTCCATTTCTCTCTCTCTGTGTGGTATCTCTCCCTGTCTCTTTCCTTTTCTCTCTGTCTCTGTTTCTGTCCCTGTCTCTGTGTCTCTCACTCTGCCTCAGTCCCTGTCCCTGTTCTGTGTGCGTGTCTCTCTGTTTCTGTATGTGTATGTATGTGTGTGTGTGTGTGTGTGTGTGTGTATCTATCTGTATGTCTGTCTTTTTCTGTGTCACATTTAGGTGGCACAATAGAATTCAAGGCCTGTGGTCAGCAGGACCCGAGTTCAAATCTAGCCTCAGACACTTACTGCCACTTAATCCTGCTTGCTTAAGTTTCCTCATCTATAAAATGAGCTGGACATAGGAATGGCAAACCACTCCAATATCTTTGCCCAAAAAACAACAATAATAACAACAAAAAGCAAACGGAGTCATGAAGAGTCGGACACAAATAAAATGATTGAACAAATATATATGTGTATATTATGAATGTACATGTATGTATGTGGGTACATATCTGTTGTATGTACACATAATATGTATATATGTGCAAAAACATGCACCGTGACACACGTATCTAAGTGCACATGCACATTTAGGAATACTGCCTCTCTATATCTTGTGCAATCTGAATGTGTGACGGCCACTCATGGTCTGCCCTATTACTCATCTGCAAAGCGTCTTTCTGCTCCATTTCCATATTGGGGCCTTCTGCCCCTCCACAGACAACCCGGTGGCTCCCTACCTCTGTCCTGGAGGCTCACCATATTAGTGCCGAACTTAGAAAAGAAACCTGTGCGTCAAAACTCCTGAGCTTAAGTGCTCCACTGGCCTCAGTCTCCCAGGTAGTACCACTTTTGACTTCTTTTTGAATCCTATATATTTTTATGCACTTAATAAGTGAATGTGAGAGAGATATAAAGGTTCCATAAAATGGCTAGAAGAGTCCATGACCCACAAAAGCTAAGAACCCTTTCTTCTAGAACAAATCCCCAATTTTTTTTTAATCAAAGGGGATACTTTCTTTGGGGGATACAGGAGAAAGACAGTGAGCTGGGATTTCTACATGCTAGTTTCAGACAACCACAAGACATCCATATCAAAGAGAGCCTAAAATCATGGCAGACCATTAGAAACGGAGGCTAAAGCTCTAGATTCATTCTCCCTCTGCTGCCGGCCTCCTTTCCTTCCACTATTTACCTTTTGTTCTTTTTTAAATTAAATTTTACTTTACTTTTATATGTCCTCCCCCTTTGCCCCCTGCAATTTACCCTTCCTTCTGAAACCATCATATAGCTTTCAGTTCATTTATGAAGTCTTCAGACACTTAATTTAAGGTGGTTGTAAACATTTCAGTGTTTGAGAGAAAGCTAGTTACATTTGGAATCAGAAGTGATCTCAAGAGCTCGATTAACTATAAGACCCAACTATAGTACAAAGTCAAGATTAAAAAGTCTATCCACAGAGAGTAGGGATACGGTAGATTAGCCTCTCAGACAAGGTTCAGTTATAATGAGAAATTTAACCTATCATCTACATCCAAGGTAGAGTCACTCTTCAGTTCTCTGGAGCTTAAGATGTATGACTAAAGAAGCAGACATTATCATTATCATCGTCATTATCAGCCCTTAATTATAAGGACCACTTGTAGGCTGAAGGGTAAACCTTCAATTTACTTTATTTAGATGGCCCTGGGTAAAACTCTCCTGTGGATTGATACAAAGGATGCTCATTCTAGGATTCTTATCTCTTAAAGCCATCGGTGCATGAAAAGAAAACAATATATTAAAGTTGGGATTCCGTGTAGATCATCTTTATCTCTGATTGTCATTTACCTTCTGGCTATCCCCTATTTCTCGGAGTTACAGAAAGACTAAGAATTCTGGGTGATAAAACAAGAAGGAAAGCAATTCTCATTTCCTCACCATGCCTATGGATTCTGGGATTCCATATAGACTGGGTCAAATGGACTTTACAGTTCTGTCTAAAATTCAGGGATGGGGTTGGTTAAGTTTAGTATTTATTATGTGCAAGTAGCTGCATTAGAGGCACAGGAAAAAAAGGCAGATAGTCCCTGATCACAAAGAGGAGACACCAAATAAATCATTATATATACATATGCATTATATGTGCATTAGAGGGACAGGTGTGAGATAGAAGATTTGGAGGAAAGGAGAGACACTAGCAAAGATGCTACCTACAGAAGGAAAGGTTTTATTTTTTTTATTTTTTTATTTTTTAAATTTTTATTTAATAATTACTTTATATTGACAGAATCCATGCCAGGGTAATTTTTTTTTTTACAACATTATCCCTTGCACTCGTTTCTGTTCCGATTTTTTTCCCCTCCCTCCCTCCACCCCCTCCCCTAGATGGCAAGCAGTCCTTTATATGTTGGATATGTTGCAGTATATCCTAGATACAATATATGTTTGCAGAACTGAACAGTTCTCTTGTTGCATAGGGAGAATTGGATTCAGAAGGTATAAATAACCCGGGAAGAAAAACAAAAATGCAGATAGTTCACATTCGTTTCCCAGTGTTCTTTCTTTGGGTGTAGCTGCTTTTGTCCGTCATTTATCAATTGAAACTCAGTTCTCTTTGTCAAAGAAATCCACTTCCATCAAAATATGTCCTCATACAATATCGTTGTCGAAGTGTATAATGATCTCCTGGTTCTGCTCATTTCACTTAGCATCAGTTCATGTAAGTCTCGCCAGTCCTCTCTGTATTCATCATACTGGTCATTTCTTACAGAACAATAATATTCCATAACATTCATATACCACAATTTACCCAGCCATTCTCCAATTGATGGGCATCCATTCATTTTCCAGTTTCTGGCCACTACAAACAGGGCTGCTATAAACATTTTGGCACATATAGGTCCCTTTCCCTTCTTTAGTATTTCTTTGGGATATAAGCCCAATAGAAACACTGCTGGATCAAAGGGTATGCACAATTTGATAATTTTTTGGGCATAATTCCAGATTGCTCTCCAGAATGGTTGGATTCGTTCACAACTCCACCAACAATGCATTAGTGTCCCAGTTTTCCCACATCCCCTCCAACATTCATCATTATTTTTTCCTGTCATCTTAGCCAATCTGACAGGTGTGTAGTGGTATCTCAAAGTTGTCTTAATTTGAATTTCTCTGATCAATAATGATTTGGAACACTCTTTCATATGAGTGGTAATAGTTTCAATTTCATCCTCTGAAAATTGTCTGTTCATATCCTTTGACCATTTATCAATTGGAGAATGGCTTGATTTCTTATAAATTTGAGTCAGTTCTCTATATATTTTGGAAATGAGGCCTTTATCAGAACCTTTCTGTGAAGATGTTTTCCCAGTTTGTTGCTTCCCTTCTAATCTTGTTTGCATTAGTTTTGTTTGTACAAAGGCTTTTTAATTTGATATAATCAAAATTTTCTATTTTGTGATCAGTAATGGTCTCTAGTTCATCTTTGGTCACAAATTTCTTTCTCCTCCACAAGTCTTAGAGATAAACTATCCTATGTTCCTCTAATTTATTTATAATCTCGTTCTTTATGTCTAGGTCATGGACCCATTTTGATCTTATCTTGGTATATGGTGTTAAGTGTGGATCCATGCCTAATTTCTGCCATACTAATTTCCAATTATCCCAGCAGTTTTTATCAAATAATGAATTCTTTTCCCAGAAGTTAGGGGCTTTGGGTTTGTCAAACACTAGATTGCTATAGTTGACTATTCTGTCTTGTGAACCTAACCTTTTCCACTGATCCACTAATCTATTTCTTAGCCAATACCAAATGGTTTTGGTGACTGCTGCTTTATAATATAATTTTAGATCAGGTATAGCTAGGCCACCTTCATTTGATTTTTTTTTCATTAATTCCCTTGAGATTCTCGACTTTTTATTGGTCCATATGAATTTTGTTGTTATTTTTTCTAGATCATTAAAATATTTTCTTGGAAGTCTGATTGGTATAGCACTAAATAAATAGATTAGTTTAGGGAGTATTGTCATCTTTATTATGTTCGCTCGGCCGATCCAAGAGCACTTAATATTTTTCCAATTATTTAAGTCTGACTTTATTTGTGGGAGACTTTTTTATAATTTTGCTCATATAATTCCTGACTTTCTTTTGGTAGATATATTCCAAAATATTTTATGGTATCAACAGTTATTCTGAATGGAATTTCTCTTTGTATCTCTTGCTGTTGGGTTTTGTTGGTGATGTATAAAAATGCTGAGGATTTATGGGGATTTATTTTGTAGCCAGCTACTTTGCTAAAATTATAAATTATTTCTAATAGCTTTTTAGTAGAATCTCTGGGGTTCTCTAGGTATACCATCATATCATCTGCAAAGAGTGATAGTTTGGTTTCCTCATTGCCTACTCTAATTCAGAAGGAAAGGTTTTAGTTGTGAAGGAAGCCCAGGAAGAGATGAGGAAGGAGATCATTACAGACATGGCAGACCCCCAACAGAAATGGTCAGAGTTGGGAGATAGGGTCCTGAAGGAGACATCTAGCAAGGGGGTCACATGGAAAGAGGGGAGATGTAAGAAGACTGAAAAGGTATGAAGACATCAGAGATTCTACTAAAAAGCTATTAAAAATAATTCATACTTTTAGCAAAGTTGCAGGATACAAAATAAATCCCCATAAATCCTCAACATTTTTATACCTCACCAACAAAATCCAACAGCAATAGATATAAAGAGAAATTCATTCAAAATAACTGTCGATAGCATAAAATATTTGGGAATCTATCTACCAAAGGAAAGTCAGGAATTATATGAGCAAAATTACAAAAAACTTTCCACACAGAGTCAGATTTAAATAATTGGAAAAATATTAAGTGCTCTCTTGGGTAGGCCGAGCAAATGTAATAAAGATGACAATACTCCCTAAACTAATCTATTTATTTAGTGCTATACCAATCAGACTCCCAAGAAAATATTTTAATAATTTGTTGTTAAAATAACAACAAAATTCATATGGAGAACAAAAGTTGGAGAATCTCAAGGGAATTAATGAAAAAAAATCAACTGAAGATGGCCTGGCTATACCTGAACTAAAACTATATTATAAAGCAGCAGTCACCAAAACCATTTGGTATTGGCTAAGAAATAGATTAGTTGATCAGTGGAATAGGTTAGATTCACAAGACAGAATAGTCAACTATAGCAATCTAGGGTTTGACAAACCCAAAGATCCTGACTTTTGAGATAAGAATTCATTATTTGACAAAAACTGCTGGGAAAACTAGAAATTAGTATGGCAGAAATTAGGCATGGACCCACACTTAACATTACATACCAAGAGAAGATCAAAATGGGCCCATGATTTAGGCATAAAGAACGAGATTATAAATAAATTAGAGGAACATAAGATAGTTTACCTCTCAGACTTGTGGAGGAGGAAGAAATTTGTGACCAAAGATGAACTAGAGACCATTACTGATCACAAAATAGAAAATTTTGATTATATCAAATTAAAAAGCTTTTGTACAAACAAAACTAATGCAAACAAGATTAGAAGGAAAGTAATAAACTGGGAAAACATTTTCACAGTTAAAGGTTCTGATAAAGGCCTCATTTCCAAAATATAGAGAGAACTGACTCAAATTTATAAGAAATCAAGCCATTCTCCAATTGATAAATGGTCAAAGGATATGAACAGACATTTTCACATGATGAAATTGAAACTATTTCTACTCATATGAAAGAATGTTCCAAATCACTATTGATCAGAGAAATTCAAATTAAGACAACTCTGAGAAAAAACTACACACCTGTCAGATTGGCTAAGATGACAGGAAAAAATAATGATGACTGTTGGAGGGGATGCGGGAAAACTGGGACACTGATTCATTGTTGGTAGAAGTGTGAACGAATATAGCTATTCTGGAGAGCAATCTGGAACTATGCTCAAAAAGTTATCAAACTGTGCATACCCTTTGATCCAGCAGTGTTACTACTGGGCTTATACCCCAAAGAGATACTAAAGAAGGGAAAGGGACCTGTATGTGGCAAAATGTTTATGGCAGCCCTGTCTGTAGTGGCTAGAAACTGGAAATTGAATGGATGCCCAACAATTGGAGAATGGCTGGGTAAATTGTGGTATATGAATGTTATGGAATATTATTGCTCTGTAAGGAATGATCAGCAGGATGAATACAGAGAGGCTTGGAGAGACCTACATGGACTGATGCTAAGTGAAATGAGCAGAACCAGGAGATCATTATATACCTCAACAACGATACTGTTTGAGGCTGTATTCTGCTGGAAGTGGATTTCTTTGACAAAGAGAAGATCTAACTCAGTTTCAATTGATCAAGGATGGACAGAAGCAGCTACACCCAAAGAAAGAACACTGGGAAATGAATATAAACTGCTTGCATTTTTGTTTTTCTTCCTGAGTTATTTCTACCTTCTGAATCCAATTCTCCCTGTGCAACAAGAGAACTGTTCAGTTCTGCACACATATATTGTACCTAGGATATACTGTGCCATATTTAACATGTATATGACTGCTTGCCATCTGGGGGAGGGGGTAGAGAGAGGGGAAAAGTCGGAACAGAAGTGAGTGCAAAGGATAATGTTGTAAAAAATTACCTAGGCATGGGTTCTGTCAATAAAAAGTTATAATTATTTTTAAAATAAATTAATTAATTTAATTTAATAAAAAAAAAAAGAAAAAGTATGAAGAGTACAGGATGTGAAGGACTATAAAAACAGAACCAAGGATCTTTTACTAGAAGCAATGATCTTATACTTGAGTAGGAAGAGTGACATTTGCTTCAGAAAAATGACTTTGCAACTGAATGGAAAATGGTTTGGAATAAGAAGAGACTTGAGGTAGGGAGACCAAAGTATTACTATGGGAAGCTGGTACTAAGCTCCTTTTTTGTTTGTTTTGTCCGACTGACTCTTCACAGCTCCATTAGGGGTTCTCTTGTCAAAGATTTCCCGTTTCCTTCTCAAACTCATTTTACAGATGAAAAAACTGAAGCGAATAGGATTAAGTGACTTGCCCAGGATCTTCCTGCTAGTAAGGGTCTGAGACCAGATTTGAACTTGGAAAGATGAATCTTTCCATCTTACTGTACCATCTTAGATTTTCTTTATATATATACATATATAATGTTGATCTTCCCTCCTGCCTTCTTCCCAACTTTCTGAACTTTAAAATCAGACTTCCACGATTGTCTCTTCCCTCAGAGTCTGAGACTCCCTCATGCTTGAACATCCTTTCCCACTCTCCCATTGATGAATTCTCTTCCAATGGCTCCTCCATTTTCTGAAAAAAGAAAAAAAAATCAACCTGCCTTGATTTCTTTCTGGTCCTCTTACTCTCTGGACTAAAATCCTACTCCCAGGATAGATACCCTCATCCCTCTATTCCTCTTTTCCCTTTGTGTAATCTTCTCCCATTAGAATATAAGCTCCTTGAGGGCAGGGTCATTTTGCTTATATTTGTATCTCTACAGCTTAGTGCAGAGTCTTGCACATGGTAAGCAGTGTCCCGGCCCATGTATGTTTCCTTCTTGCCTTCCTTGATTTCCCCCTTCCTTTCTCTCCCACCAAGATCTAGTGTTGCCATGGATTTGCTATTAATATTTATTAGTTAATTCTCATGAATAAAATGCAAATTGGGTGGAATGATCTTGCCGTGTCAAGGCCCCAGTTGTAAGAGGAACAGTCAAGCTGAGAGATCTTGTTGCCAAGATTTAGCTAGGCTGGACAAGAGCCAAAATCTGGGCACCCGGTAAAAGCAGAGCACAAATGGTCCAGGAAGAGCGAAGCTGGGACACAAGGGCAGAAGCCTTGCTCACAGGGCCGACACTTCGGCTGCCCCATCTCTGGCTTCCCTGCTAGCCAGCTGCTTCCATAGGTATTGGTTGTGTCCCCAAACAGGACAGAGATGTGTAAAGGAATCTTGCTTCTGTTTGTGCCAGGTGTGGAAAAATTAGGCTTTTAAAACACTGTAAATACTGAGCTCTCAATAATGTCTCTGTCTCTGTGTGTACCCACATGGGTGAGTGAGAATAGCTGGACAAGATTCCAGTGTGAAAATTTCTTCTACCAATGAAGCTTAGAACCTTGCCTGTAACCAATGGTCTTTAAGAATGCTCTAGGTCCCATGATCAAACACGACAAAGTCCATGTCAGAGACAGATGAGGGGATTCTGTCTCTCCTGCTAAGGACTAACCACAGTGCTTAGCATATTTGTTCAGTCATTTTTCAGTTGTGTCCAACACTTCATGACCCCATCTGGGGTTTTCTTGGCAAAGATACTAGAATTAGTTTGCCATTTTCTTCTCCAGCTTATTTTAAAAATAAGGAAAGTGAGGCAAATAAGGGTAAGTGATTTTCCCAGGGTAACACAGCGAGTGTTTTAGACCCAGATTTGAATTCAGGTCTCTCAGACTCCAGGCTCGGCAATCTTTCCATTACCCTACCTCTGCACAAAATACTCTTCAGTCCAAGGGGGTAATAAATATATGGTCTTCTGTAGAAAATCTTAGAAAAAAATTGCCCATTTTCTCTATATATTCACCAATTATGGCCTAAATGCATGCATAAGGCATTCCCATAAAGATATTATATAGATAATAAAGGCTAACACGCATTTTAGATTTGCAAAGTATTTTACAAATATTATCAAATTTTGTCTTCCAGTGCTGGGAGTGAGTGAAAATTGCATTCCAGAAAATGAAATTGGGAAGCACAACTACATATGAATAAATTTAAACAGGGAATCCAGGTTGAAAGCAACAGAAGTGTTATTGTTATCTCCAATTTACAAGTGAGGAAACTGAAACAGATAGAAACTAATGACTTGTTCAGAATCACACAATAAATATCTGAGAATCTGAACTCGGGTCTTTCTGCTCCATGTCCAATGCTATGGGCATTATGGTACCACTTGACTGCTTCTAAAGATGAGAAATGCATATGGATGAACAGTTATATCTTCTCTGTTGCCTAGTTGGGGGAAGGGACAACAGCATTCTTGATATTTTGTAATATTCCACTATTTGAGATATTATACATCTGTTCCCAAATATTCTGTTGCTTCCAGACCAGATTCCCTCTATATGAATTAATTCATGTGCAACTGTGCTTCCCCATTTTATTATTTTTTTTTGGAATGCAATTTTCGCTTCCAGAGAAAACTAGGTACTGGTGTGATTGAATTCAAAAGTGGTTATTCCACTTTCATCACTGAAGAGAATCAGTCGATACAGACATGATAGCAGTTTTGTAGCAATTCACATGTATTTGTGGTCCTTCCAGTTTTATCCATTCATGATTTCTGGATGAGCTGGCTTTAGTTGAGTATGATTTCAAATATTATTCAAGCATATTGTCCCCTTTTATTTTTATTATTTTTGTGAGGCAATATTGTTCCTAATTGTTAGTACTCCTTTTGTATAATATTTTGTAAGTGAATTTACATTCTTATGTCATCTTTATAACTCTCCAGTTGTCAAAGAAATTAAATGTTTGTTAATCAGGCAGTTTCTGAGATCTCCATCTCCTCATTGTGGAAATTGTTAAATGTCTCAAAAAATATCAATAATCAGAGTCAATATCTTTACCTTAATTCATTTCCCATAGGTAATAAATTGCTTGAATAGCTCATATAGGAGCCATAGTAATTGAAATGCAGTCTTCTCATCTTTATCATTTCTTTTAACTTGGTCTTAATTTTTACCTTGGTCTTCCTCAGTTAAATATCTAAATAGATGTAACTTATGGCCCTTTGATTCAGATCACCCAGACTGGATTTAATTTTAGGTGTTATCCCAAAAGATTTCTCCCTTCTTGGTGTCTTACTATCTTCATTCAGAATTTAGTATTGAAAATCTTCAAAAATCGCTTATATGTAGGTTTGCCAAATACTCAGTTCCCTTAGCAGCACCAAAGATAGATTTTTTTGCACATGACAAATATGGAAACAGGTTTATAAGGATTGTACACATTTAACTTGTATCTAGATTGTCTTGGGGAGGGAGAAACATTTAAAACACAGTATCTTACAAAAATGAATACTGAAAACTATATTGGAAAAATAAAATACTATTGAGGGGAAAAAAAGCACTAAAGATAAAAATTTTATTGGGGTATGGACAACATTTAATTGTCTAATTTCTGGATTTGAACTGAGATCTTTCTAGCTCTATATGACCCCTAGATGCCCCATAAACCAATGGCACCAAAGGATTGACATAAATGCAAAATATGATGGAGTTTATAATACTGTTGCATTTGTCAGTCCTTTCGATATTTTTATGACTGCTTTAGGAAATTAACTTCTGATTTACAATAAGGCAGGATGATGGCATCTATACATGATTTAGACCCTAATTATATGATAATATATATGATAAAAAAAATAATGAAGAAGGTAGAGAAAAAATTAGGGAAGAGAGTATTTGGGCTTTAAAGTCAAATGAAAGCTATGTTTCTATGCGAACAATGGGTAGTCATTGAATAACATGCTCACAAGGACCTATCTCAATGATTTGTCTATTGATTCACAATCCATCCACCTATAGCACATCTAAACTACACTGCCCCTTATGAACCTGTCTCTGTAGTGCCACCCTTTAAAGTAGGGAGTGTACCCATCACAGCTGTCTCTTTTTACAAATCGGAAAATAAAGGCTCAGAAAGGGAATGACTGACCCAGCTAGTGTGTAATAGGAATCAGGGTTCAGTTTGATTCCAAGTCTGGAACTCTTGACAATGTCACACAGCTTCCAATTCGAGAATCAGCCACATGACAGGAACTCCCCAACTGGAAGAAATTCTAAGAGAAAATGATCCCCTTATTTTATGGGAATAGAACCTCCCAGAGAGCAGGAAAAGGGAAGAGAGCAAAGAAAGGAGGGAAGTGGAAAAGACAATTGGAGTGGTGAAGGAGACAGAAGAGAGAGTGAGAAGGTGAGGGAATGAGCATCAGGGAAAGATGAACAATGGGGCAACAGTAGAAGGACCACAGCAGGATGTTCTTACACATGGACCTTCTTTAGGTTACCAGAAGCTAAAACTTATCCACCTGATAGAAAAGGAAAGGGAGGAAAAGAGTTTTTCATGTGCAATCATCTTTTTTTTATTATACTTTATTGTGGAAATGCTCGTTTTATTCCATAAATTTTAAAAAGAAGTATTAATTTACAAACCTGTGTGCCTATATGTATGTATGATGTAACTAATTACTTACATATTATCTCCTCCATTAGAACATAGAAACAGAATTAAGAACATGGTCCGTTTTTGTCTTTCTTTGTATCCTCAGAACTTAGTAAAGTGTCTGGCACATAGTAAATGCTTAATAAATGTTTAGTTGGTTGACTGACTTACTAAAGTCATGGACGAACGTCCTGAAGCTCTTGTATTGCTCTCAGGGAACCCAGCTGCTGAGTTTGCTGCCAGAGGTCATTAGGAGACTATTTGTCAGCTTCATTGAATAACAGCTGAGGAGATGTTAATTATCTTTGCAATTCCTAGTCAGCCGGGGCACTGAGGCAAAGGGCAGGTTGCGCCTTCTCTGGTTCATTAGGCCATGAACCTATATGGAGGGGACAAGCCAGAGAGCAGAGTGAGGAGAGCCCATTCCCTTCTCACTCCTGAGACTGTGTGTATAATCCATAGTTAGTTAGCACCTTCCCAGGTCTTGAAGCAAACCGACTCCCTAGGTTGATTTTAGAAAGTATTTCCTTCCCATCTGCCCAAACACTCCACCAAACACTACTGAATATCCAAGATCCATGAAAGGCATTCCCCTAATCAAGTTATTTCTTGTTGACAGCAAATCTATTGCGTTTCCCCCATTTCTCCCCATTCATCAGATATAAATTTGGCAAAAGCTGTGACAAATCTTGGCATTTTAATTAGTGAAAATTGCTCAAACGATCCAAATGACATTTCTCACCATAAGCAAAAAGGATTTTTGAAGGATCGTGCTGTCAGACACAGAACAACCCTCAAGAACGTGCCTGAAAATTATACCGTCAATTTGACCTTTAAAAAGTTTACGAGTCCAAACTCAAACCAAAACACTTCCCTCCTCTCCCATTTGGTGCAACGTTATAAAGTTGCTGGTTCCAGCAGGTGACATAATTGTGACTATCTCTCAGGTCCCCTTCCCATTCAAGGCAGACTCATCTGTGTGTTTTTCTCTGTTTCTGGAAGGTTTATGAAATATCCCTGAGAGAGAAAGGCAAGCAATAGCTGCTTCTGAAGTCTCTGTTCCAGGGTGGTCTCCCTTCCTCCCAAGAAGTTTTTGGCTCTGGGAAGGCCGGGAATGTTTTGCAAAGGAACCACCACACTGGCCTCCTGAGAGCAAATGAGCTGCTGAACATTAATCTCAAGTGGAAATAAGTCCTCAGAAACTCTTTGAAAAGAGAGCTAGCCTCTCCCAGAAACTCTAGTGTTTCTATTAGCAAGAGTTGCAGGGGTAGAGTCCCGGGAGAGGAAGCTTTGTGGTTTTAGAAACTTTTAAAGAAACTTAAAAAAAAATTTGTTTAGAAACCAGGAAAACCAGAAATCCAGCTTCTCATGATGTATATTTTCTAGTTTCAGTGATTGAGAAAAACAAAGCAAATTATAGCATTTGAGGATATTTTTTAAAAAACATAGAAAAGTGTAGCAAACAAGAATAAATAACTTTCTAAAAATTTTTTTGCATTAAAGCACCTTAAAAATGACATTAGTGGGAAACCTGTCAAATGTTGTAGATGAATGCAGTATTCTTTCATGCCTTGAAAACAGATCAGCTGTTCAAAAAGTGCCATCCGGTTGCTATAAATCCGTTTTCAGCATCTTGTCCCAAAGAGTAGCAGTCTTAGAATTACTAGATGAAATCAGTACAGAAATCATCAGTCTTTTAAAAAAAATCTCATATTGCATTTTTACTTTGAACTTCCCACACAAATGTATATGAGTTATCGGCATTAAACTGCATATAGTTTAACTCTAGAACTATACGTCCCAATTAAAAATAATGAGGCCTGTCTCCAACTGCCAGACCCAATTAGGGATAATGGGGACTGATAGCTCCTAAAATAGATTCATTTTTCCCTGATGGACGAATTGGGACAGGGGTCTTGGTAGGGGTCATTGGGATCGGCCACAGCAACAAAACACGGGTCATTCAAGCTTAAAAGGCCTTTAAGAATCCAGTTATTAAATAAGGAAGTAGGAAGTACCTCACCTCCCAAAGAATCTCCACAAGATTTTTTTTTATTGCATATGATGTTAATTCATCATATGTTATTCTTTTGCCCTCAGCTAAATATGTTTTCTTTAGAGATGAAAACTTTTTTTCCTAATGATCAGACATAAGAGAAATACAGCTGACTTCCCCATGCAGCTACTGGAACTAGTAAATTTTAGAATTTTTCTATTTAGATATTTACTAGTTACTCACAGAATCTTAACTAATTTATTTCTTATTTTCTTATATTTCAGTTCCGAGTTGTCATTCTATCAATGAGCAAATTACTTTTCCTTCCTCACTGGGCAATAATAGTCTTGAAATGTTCCAACTTAAATATAGCTATTAAAACAAAGCACAACCAGACACTCATTTGTATTCATAGAACACAGAACTAACAGAGAGTTTAGTGATCAAGATTTTCTATCTAGGCTGACCTCTGACTTCTCATTTGAAAGTTTTCTAAGATCATACTGCCAGTCTAAGATGATTTGAGGCAGCATGGTAGAAGGCAGAGTTTTCCAAACTCTAGAGGAAAAGATCACCCTAGGGAGGCATTAAAGTAATGGCTAAAACAATTAACTATTTAAAAATATAATTCCTGCCTTAAAACCATTCACTTTTCCAAGGAAATCAGCTAAAACAATTAACTATTTAAAAATATAATTCCTGCCTTAAAACCATTCACTTTTCCAAGGAAATCAAAGTTCAAATGATAAATCGACAAAAGCGAGATTGACGTGGCATACCAGCCCCAACCGATAGACTGCAGGACGTTCTTTATTTAACATGGCATGTGCAAATTAGGTCAAATTTTAGTCACCACTTGTCAAATCTCCATGCGGGTAAAATATGCTTCCTTCACCATTCACTCCTAACACAGATGAGTCATGGCACCAGGATTCTTGCAGCAACTTGGAATCAAATACTAATTGCACGAAAGTTAGAATTACCATCATGTGTCATATTGTTCAACATCTTTCTTTTGGGCAAGTGTGACAAAATAAGTTAGTTGCCCCCAAAATGCAAATTTTTAAAAATTGAAATTACTCAAGAACTGTTACATAATTTAAGATTTTTAACAATTAAATTCAGGATATGTCCGAAATGCTTTATTGTCCCTAATTTTTCAAAAATCTTATCCTTTTATTTACAATGGATAAATATGTAATGATGGGGAAGAGAAATCCACAGAGCTGATGGAACTGGTGAAAGTAAAGATAAAAGTGATGGTTTAAGTAGCAGAATATAAAATCCAGAAAATGAGATCAAGTAGACCAACCGATGGATGAGTTGATAAATATATATTAAGTACTTATGTGCCAGACATTGTATTAAGCGCTAGGGATACAAAGAAAAATAAAAACAGTCTCTACCCTTAAGGAGCTTGCAGTTTAATGGGGGAAGGCAACATACAAACAACTATGGACAAACAAGTTATAGACAGGAGAAAATGGAAATAATCAACAAAAGAAAGGCACTAGAATTAAAGGGTATCAGGAAAGGGGATCCTGTGCAAAGGGGAATTTTAGCAGAGACTAGAAGCCAGAGAAGCCAAGGGGAGGAGATGAGGAAGGACAGAATTCCAGGCCAGTAAAAATGACAGCACCATGGGGAGAAAAGGTCACCATGTTTGTTTTATATAAATACATTATATCAGAGTGGACAAAGTACATTTGGCAGGCCAAACCTAGTCTCTCATCCATTTTTGTATAGCCACGAAAGAATGGCCACAGGCAGTGGACCAAATTTAGCGACTCCTGCTTTAGGTGCACATAGCATGAAACTCACTCAATTGAAATGATATTTTAAAAGCATGGAAGCAAAAGCCATCGGCAAGACATGACTGTTTTTCCAGCAAAAACTGGATTTTTTTAAAATGAGAAAACAAGCTTTAAAAGCTATATCTGTGACATCAAAAGGATTGTTTACATCACAGAATCCCTCAGCATAAAAAGCCTTGTTTTATAAGAATAAAACATTGCCCAGGAAGCAAGCTTCATTCCTCTTCAGCTTTTTCCTCCCGTGTTTTCTCACCCTGGGATTTCCTCAACACCTGGACCGCTCTCACCCTGGAAAGTCCCTTTTCATACTGATAAATCTCTTTTGAGGTCTCCATTTGGGGATGGAGCCAATTTAGACATCTTTCCTTGCTAACTCTACTCCTCAGCTCCCTTTTGCACACCTCCCACCCCTTTTACCCCACCTCACCTTTACATTGTAAGTTCATTCAGGATGGAGATTTCTTTTTTCTTGTATTGTATCCCCAACGCTTAGCATAGTCCCCAGCAAATAATACTTTATCAATGCTTGCCTAGTGCTACTGGGCTATGAATATAAGCTACCAAAAATATACAAAGCAACTTCGATCATTTACAGATAAGGTAGTGAAAAGAATTATCGATGTTTGGAGATCTTTTCTTCTTAATCAATTAATTGAGAAATTTAAATCTTCCTATTTTGCATTGCATAGGGATGAAGCAACAGCTGTTAAAGATGCTCATTTGATTACATATGTACAATACGTTGTTGACACTGAATTAAGTTTTCAATATGCTTGACAGATTTTTAAAATGAAAAAGAAATAATGTGCATGAATTTTGTTGGAGCTAATTGGTATCGAGCCAAAACACAGGTCTGAGATTTAATTAAAAATGCAACCCTTCCTGAATTTGGACACGTTGCCCACTTTGGGGACAAACAACTGTACTGAGGAATATGTCTCATGTTTGTGTAGACTGAAAACTCAGACTTTGTTCTAGATCAGACCATTCTGGGACTGAAAGCTTGAAGGTTCCAGTCTGCCCGGGGATCCTGGAAGAACACAACACTCAGGACTCCAATAAAGCAGCGACAGAAGTATTTCCCTCCAGTCTTTCCCTCCAGAAGTATTGCCAAGACCAGCCCTAAACATCCAGGTTGAAATCAGGAAGCAAGTTGGACAAATGTGCGAACAAAAAAAGAGCTCCAATATAACTTGCTACCATGGTGACAGGGACGCTCAAGATGGAAATACAAAAGAGAATAACTTCAGTGTGTCTATAAGCATTGCCTCCAAGAGGACTCGGTTTGGGTTCATACTCAACTAGAATTCCTGCAAGAGGTGAAGAAAGAATTAAAGAATTAAAATTGCTTTTTAATAAGAAACATCAGAGAACTTAAGAAATGAAAAAGAAATGAGAGCCGGGGTAGCTGGGAGGCACAGTAGATAGAGCATGGGCCCTGGAATCAGGAGGATCTGGGTCAAATCTGGCTTCAAGCATTTGAGTTTACTAGTTATGTGACTCTGTGCAAGTCACTTAATCCCAACTGTCTGGGCAGGGAGGGGAGAAAGGAAGGAAGGAAGGGAAGGAAGGGAAGGAAGGAAAAGAAAGAGACAGAGACAGAGGGAGCACTATGGAAAAAAAGATTTAGAAAGAATTGTTAGCTTAGCCCAAGCAACAAACTCCCTGAAAATTAGAATGAACCAAATGGAAACTGATGACTCTGAAGTGTTAAGACAAAGATAAAGGGCTCAAAAATATAAGAAAATATAAATTATCTCAGAGCAAAAACTACTCGCCTAGGAAAAAAAAGACTGAGGAGGAAAATGTTAATAATCATAAGGCTACCTAAATGCTATAACTGAAAATAGACCCTAGATATTTTGTTCTTATAAAGCTTTAATGACAGCTGCCCAGATCTCTTAGAAAGTCCAAGACCAAAGTAGAAATGGATGGAGTTAAAGAGCTGAGGTATGAAGTTGGGGTCTGATATTAAATAGCCATGTCCCTCCTAGAAAATTGCTTCTCTTTCCTTCAGTTTCCTTATATGTGAGATGGAGATATTAAAACTTGGGCTACTTCAAAGAATAATTGTGAGGAAAGGAGTTTTATGAACCTTTAAATTAAAATATCGTAGTATTGAAAAAAAATGAAAACAGAAAAGTTTCCACTGGTCATTTCCTGAAAGAAATCCAAAATAATATAACTGAAATCCAAAGGTTCCATGTCAAAGGAAAAAAATACTGCAAAAAGCCAGGAAAAAAAAAAGAATCCAAGCACCAAGAAGCCAAAGGTAGGATCACATATGATTTAGCAGCCACTACTATAAAGAAGCAGGGAACTTGGAATATAATATTGCAGAAGGCAAAGAATATGAGCTTATTTACTTAACAAAACTGAACATAATGTTATATAAGGGGGGAAAAGGCCTTTAATGAATTAGAAAAATTTTAAGCATTCCTGATAAAAGTACATAAGAGTTAAGAGAAGAATAAAAAGGAAATATGAATGAACAATAATACAAAACTAACTGCTTACATTTAGATACAGGGACATGATACTCTTTGTCATCATGATTCATAAGAAGGATATATAAGGGTATAATATCCCTGTAGAGGGAATATAGATTAAGAGAAACAATTTAAGCAAAATAAACTCTGGGGATATATAAAGATATTTGTAGCTCTTTTGGAAGTAGAAAAGAATAGAAATTTGACAATGACTATAAATTGGGGAATTGATGAACAAGTTATGGTACATAAATGCAATGGAATACTACTATGCAGAACTCTTTATCAGTGTAATAGACAATCAGAATTCTAAAGGACTAATGAGGAAATACACTACCTCCAGAGAGAGAAGTGGAAGACCCAGAAAGTAGAATGAGACATATTTGTTTTAAATAATTATACTTATTTGTAACGGGTTTTATCTTTCCTATTATTTTCATTTGGGGGAAGTGGTAAGAAGGGTAAGAAGGTAAATCTTGGCTGTTAAAACAAACAATTTTTAAAGAAATAAAATTAAAGAAAGTCATTAAAAGAGAGAGTTATTTGCAAAATTGTGTGATGATATGGAAGCAAGGGATAGAGTACTTTGATATTATTGGGGGTGGGGGGGGGAGCAGAATGCTTGAACCAGAATATTTTGGAAGATGTTTGAGTTAAAAGAAAAAGATGATAATATGATTTATTTATGATAATAAAAAATGAATTGGATCAATTATAAATGACACAAAATATTTTATAAGAAAAATTTCCTCCTGAAATTTTCATATTTGATGGGAATTTTTGAAAAACTGAATATTCTATATAAAGTAATGCAAGGTCCTCAAATTAATACATCAAACCCCAAAAATAATGGAACCACACAGGAAAAAGTTAATGCTATGGACATAACCAATTTACAAAATCGTTTTCATATTTTTCAATCTAAAAAATATTTACTTTGCAAAATAAATCACTTGACTAGTATACAGAAGCAATGTTCACTTTAAAGACCTAAATATTTCTCAGTATGAATGGATAAATGTTAGAATTCTTACAAGGTGCTAAGTCAGTGGAATTGATAGACAATGGTTGTTTAACAGGGTGCTTAACAGTTCTCTAGATGTACTTAGTACTTACTAGAGTTCCACAAGATTCACACCTTTAAGAGAGCATATATAAGCTAGGAGCCTCAACCAGGATGCACTTAGGGAGATTCACAAGCCAGGATTCAGTCGAGAAGATTCACTAGGCAGAGAACACAAGCCCACTCTTCTGTCTTCCATCTTTGTGCTGGCTGGAGGCTGAAGCTGGCAGAGGCAAAGGACTAGTGGCAGGAGCTCTTGGAACAAAGGAGAAAGATAGGTCTCTAAAAATGCTAACCAGGCCCAAGGAAGGAGACAATAAAGGATTTGAACTTTATCAGCTGGCTGCATTTGAGGTGATTATTACTTTGAACTGAAACTAAGGCTGCTCCCAGAAGCCCCCCAAGAAACCTGCTCCCAGAGAACAACATTACAGATAAGGAATCCATTTACCCTGAATAAATGTGATATATTTGACCTTGGTTCATCTGAACAAGAATGATTTACAGGTACCTATGAGACAAGATCCTAGAGAGCTGAAACAGGTTCTTTTTATGGTCTTTATATCTTTAATACCATAAATAATGTTTGGCACATAATGATTGCTTAATAAATCCTTGTTGATTTATTGACTGATTATATATGTTAAAGTGAATATTTAAAACTGAAAAAAATTCTGATTGGATTGGAAAAAGAGCTAGATAAAGAGTTCTCTGGTATGTTAAATAAGGCAATATGTTTTTACTAATAGCAGTAAAACATAAGTCAAATGGGGATTTCTGTGTAACTTAAAAAAGATAGATAAATATAGATATTTATTCATATGTATGTATATCAATTAGTGTTTGAAAAGGAATTACAAGTAACTATGAAAACACATTTTGGGAAGTTTTGCTCTGATAAATAAGCCTACCCATCACAACATTATGATGAAAAAATATATTTTGTTATAAAAATATAAAAGTTTTTTTTACCAGTACATAAAAGCCTGCATATGGGGCATAGAGTTAAAGCACCATTCCAAAAGTATAAGGACAAGATATAAATATGTACAGAATTTTAAATAAAAGACTTAAGTAACTATTAAGACAACAATATTATATTACTTTTATAATCAAAATAAATTTGGTCATTTGTGTACCATTATGACAATATGGGCAGCTAGGTGGGAGTCCTGGATCTGTAGGAAGACCTTAGTTCAAATCTTACCTCAGATATATATTAGCTGTGAAACCCTAGGCAAGTCACTTCACTCTGTTTGCCTCAGTATACTCATCTATAAAGTGAGCTGGAAAAGGAAATGACAAAACCATTCCAGGATCTTTACCAAGAAAACCTTGAATGGGGTGGTGAAAATTTGTACACAACTGAACAGGTTTTTTTTCAGTTTTTAATAGCATTTTATTTTTTCCAAATACATGAAAAACTAGTTTTCAACATTCATTTTTGAAAACTTTGTGTCCAAATTTTTCTCCTTCCCTTCCTTATCTCTCCCTCTACCCCAGATAGCAAAACAATCTTATATAGGCTAAATGTGTGCAATTCTTTTAAACATATTTCCATGTTTGTCATGTTTGGACAATTTCTATTGAGAGAAGAAGACAGACCAAACTAACTTTAAAAGAGTGGAGAAATGAATCAAAAAAAGAAATCCAGAAAAGTACAAACTAGTGTCTGCCCTTAGCACTGAGAACAATTATGGGAACAATTTTGAGTAGGAAAGAAGGGAACATTTGAGCAGGTACAAGCTGGTCAAAGACAGTGAACACCAACTCACAATGCAGAGAGGTCATGCCTAACAAATTTGATTAACTTCTTCAGGAAAAGGACAATGCAAAGTGACAGGGCCAAAGGAGCCATCTCCTCGGACTGCAGGAGGACTTCTGATACCACAGAAAAGAGAAGACATTTACATAAGGCTGGTAAGACAAGAAAATAAACATAAAGAATGGTTATCAATGATGCAGTTCAATTTAAAAAGGCTTTAAGGGACAACCAGCCATTCCTTAGATCTGAAAGTAGAATTGAAAGGCAAATGAAATCAATCCATATCTATACCCAAACATAGTAGCAAATTTTTGATGTGAAATGTAACCCTATCATTAAGGGCTGATTAAAAATACAATGAATGTGAATATTCTTTTTATATGAATATTTTTAATATATTTTTAAGTTCTTAAAAGAAAAATGCTAAAGAAAAGAAAAAAAGCATTTTATTAATATGGCTTTCCCTTTAGCATGATGTTCACTTGGCATGTTAATACCTATCTTGAAAAAACACCTACTGAGGCACCCAGATGGTACAGTATTAAGTATTGAACATGACATCAGGAGTACAAGTTCAAATTCAGATTCAAATATTCACTAGTTGTGTGACTCTGGGCAAGAACCTTGCCTCAGTCTCATCTGTAAAATGGAGATCACAATGAGCAAAAAAAGGGATTTGTAAAATTTTGTCAATCTTAAAGCTCTCTGCTAATCTATCTATTGTTATCACAAGTGTGATATTATTTTCACGTAGCTGTAGTGTGACAAATATTAATATATATATTAATATATATATATGTCAAACTCTATATATAGCTTATGCTATAGGGACAGCTAGGTGGTGCAGTGGATAGAGCACCAGCCCTGAAGTCAAGAGGACCCGAGTTCAAATCTCATCTCAGACACTTAACACTTTCTAGCTGTGTGACCCTGGACAAGTCACTTAGCCCCCCCCCAAAAAAAAATAATACATAAGTTATTCTTTAAAAAATTCAAATAATTTATGCTATAGCCTTAGGGTGGTTCCCCGAGTTGCCTTGAGTTGGGTGATGGGATACAAAAAATACAAAATCTATTTTCTGAATGCTGGAGCAGCCACAGCATCCACTACTTAGCTTTCTGAGGTTCACCCTTCACCAGGCTCTCCATCCCCAATGTCCTCAGGCTTTCCTAAATCCACTACAACAGCCACATCCCTAGACTGGCCTCCTGAAAACAATCCATTTCAGTCCTTCCTGTCTCTTCTTCATCCCTCTCCCCTTCTATAACCAGTTCTCCAGTTCAGTTTTAATACAATTATTCACAGCTACATGTTGGTACGAAAGCAGTAAACTGCACTAATTCATATTCAGGTGCTACCAAGAGTTGTTAATGAGAACTGAAGATTTAAAGGCAAATGCTTGGCAAACCCAATAATGGATGGAATTTCAGGCAATTATTGCAGTAGTAGGAAAGGTTGATCAGAAGAAGTCAGAAGATACTTCTTTGTTTATTAATTACTTATCCAGTCAGGAGAATAGCTTCTCTGGCTATTCCCTTCAAGCCCTGTAAAATGGGAGAGTTTTATCAGATAAGATGACCTGTGAGGTTCCTTCTAGCTCTAATATTTACAAGCTTAAGATATTTGGGAGTGGAGCCTTGGAATTAACTCCCCAGTTCAGTTCTTAAAGTTCTCATAGTTTCTTTCCTTTTGCCCAACACCCAAATAATTCAAAAACATTTTCTCCCTTCTCTTTCCCCTCCTCTTTTCCTTTAAGTGTTTATTTCTCTCTTGTCTTTTCCCTCACTCTATGGGGTGACCTGTTATCTGCTGCTCTTGTGCTTTCCAGAATCCCAACATTAGTACCTGGAATTGTTATCTCTTCTTGTGAGCGGATGATGGTGACACAAGGCGACCGAGAGGCTGTTGCTGGTCTCTGACCTCCCCACTGCGAGGCTGTTGTGTTATCTGAACTCTCTCCTCTTCCCTCTGCCACCAATTTATTTCATTCCCGGTTCACAAGCAACACCTGTGTCAGCAAAGGCTGCCCTGAAACTCCTTCAGATGCTATGATCCACAGCTGTGGAGGTTCCTGGAGAACTGACCTGCCCCTTACAATGCACTTAGTCCTTAACAGCGACCAATCTTCTTGGAACAATTATGGCACCAGATGTTTCTTACAGGAGAGTCTGACCCCACTATCTTTGGCCTTCTTAGCCTTCTAGTCACCAGGGCCCATTTGGTCCAGCAGCCTATTATGATTCTCATGTGAACTACACTTCAGGCAATTCTGCTTTAAATTTACAGCCTTCTTCAGCTCATTTTCCTTTCTCTGGGCAACTAAAAAGTGACCTTAATCACAGTTAATGAGAGTAAGAGTAGTACTAGTTATACGTCTTTATCATGGAAAAGAAAAACTCTGCATCTAAAACTCATATCTGGCTCAATCTTCTTGGGAATCTCCATTAAAATGCACATTCTCTCTTTAGCCAGTCTTTATCTAGAGGTAAAATGATTTAATTTTGTGGGGTTTGTTTCTTTGAATCACCTATGTCCTCAACTGATCCCAAAGAATGAAATGAGATGGAGAAAAGGCGAGACACTCTATGTAGTTACACAAATCCACCGATCCCCAATGTTTTCTTCCTCACCCTGGAGATCTCAGATCAAAAGAGACACACAGAGAAAGAGAAAGATGTACAGACAGAAACAAAGATTTCAGCAGCACCCCAAGACTTTGCCTTCAGTTAGCAGGAACAGAATGCTACAAGTACAGGACCACAGTTACAGTAAGGGTCTGTATTGTAAAAAGAGATCTTATCAGGGAAGGAGTGAGTAGGAGCTCTTAAAATGGAAAAAGGGCAAAATTATCTCTTTTCCCAGCATATCATCAGGGAACAGTCATAGCCTTCCCCTAGCCCTCTCTTTAATCCTTCTTAGACTAAACATATGGGATGGAAGCATGGATGGTCTTGCTAATATGAATGTAGACAGCTGACAAGACTACAAGCCAAAACGAGAGTGCAGGGAGTGCTGGTGAGTGATTTTTGGTCTGCAGAAGATTTGTGCCCTCAGTGTAGCCTCCAAAGCTGAGATGTAACAGAATATGGATTGATTCTCCACTGCTTAGGCTCATTTGGGCCAACACGACCCAGAAAATCCAGGTCCTCCATCAGCCAGCACCGACCATCCATCTGGGGAGCCATCAGTTAGAGCAAATGGCGGACCTGGGAAGGATGTGGATAAGTTCCCTTCCCTCAGCAGGAGACGTTCCAGGGATGTTCACATGCTCTGCCAGAGCTAGCTCAGGGTCTGAGAGGTTCTGAAGGGAGGGGAGAGGGATTGGACAGTCGGTCAGACTGAAGGACATTTCCCAGGAGTGAGGAGGTGATGAGCCAATCAAGATTTCCATCTTTTTTAATACTTCATTTGCCATTTGAATCTGAGAAGTTGGAAGAAGTAGGTAAGGACCCTGGGGTGACCAGGGGGAACACCCCGACCTCCCAGGGGCTGCTCATCTTCAACCCCACCTGGCCAAGGCTGGAATCTAGCACCACCTGGTGGACAGATTACATAGCCTTACTCCTTCCTGGTTAATGAAGTGGTCGCCTGCTTTTCTCTAGGCTGGGAAAGTGGGGTGCTCCTGCTCTGGCAATACCTCCATATGCACCTGGAAGAAGCACCAACGAGCACATCTTTTCTCTTTGCTTTGTTGCTGAAGTTGGGGGAGAAAGGCAAAATGTGGCAGGTGTCGAGCCACTTAAATTAGGTAGTTTTTGTTACCCCAACAATTCTAGCAGTAGAATTGTTGTCTGCCATATACAGCAGCGCTACCTCTTAATCACACTGTGGCTTAAATTGCATTTGGGGATTACTGCAAAACACTATTTCAATAGGGAAATGCATGGCAAGAATCCACCATCTTGTTTATAAAACATTACAAAACATATGCTCCGTTTGTAAACTGGCAGTTTTCAGTAAAAGAGATTCCTTGGGCATAATTAATAGTCAAATAAGTGGCAGAGACAAGAACACTGCAACTTAGGACTCTAGAGAAAGTCCTTATGGAAAGATCACTGGAGATGAAGAGCTGTGATCATCTTCCAGCTCCACTCATTGAAATTATTTAAAAATTGGTTTCCTCATCTATAAAATGTTTGCTCTTTCTACCTCATAAAAGTGTCTAGAGGAAAGTGTTTTATAAATTTTCAGGTGCTAAGGGGATGGGAATTCATACTCTGAGTTCTGAGGGAGGGAGTTCACCATGGGCTGTTGTTATTTGTCCTGTGTTTTCAAAGTACCAGTGACATCAAGGATTATGACTTGACTAGGGTGGTGTGAGTTGGATTTAAGTGAGGTTCAAAGTTGCACAAAGCTATTGCTGTTCAATGGCAAGACAAGAAGTCAAGATAAGAAGCAATGGCCTGGGATGCAAGAGATGACCTTGGGATCCTTGATGTTTACAGCACGCCGGAGTGTCTCCTGGTCACTTTTTATCTTCTCTAAAAATTTTTGGTTTGAAGCCCTGAGATAGTTCTACTAAATTGGGGTGTGGCTGCTGTCCATGCTACAACTTTATGAAGCCCAAATGAGAATTGGGTATGAATTAATCCTCTTTGGACACTAGAGCAATATGGAAAGATTTAATAAGAATTATTTAATTAATTCATTAATAAGAATTAATAAGAATAATCCAATGAGTCTGAGGGTGAACTCATACTCACAGATGTAAATAGTGGGAAGGACCTAGTCAGTTCTTTATTAAAGAGTATTACTGAATTAGACATCAGCTAGACCATTGCTTCCCGTTTATATAAGAAAAATGATTTCAAATCCAATGTTTTCCTTTTTAAGTTAAATTTTGTCTTTTTCAATGAATAAAAATCTATTTTCTTTCTTCTTCCTCCCCGTCCCCTACTGGAAGGGAAAAGAAAGAAAAATAAAATTCTTATAACAAATATGCCGTGAGCAAAACAAGTATGTCTCATTCAGCACTCTGCACCTCCCTGCCAGGAAGTAGATGGCATATGTCATGATCTCTTGGCTCTTGGAATCATGTTGGGCATTGCACTGGCCAGAGTTCTTTAAAGATGTTTAAATGTTGTTATTATAGTATATTAAATTTTTCTCGTTCTGCTTACTTTACATTAGTTTGCACAAAGCTTCCCAGAGTTCTCTGAAATCATCCCTTTCATTATTTCTTAGGGCACAAGAGTATTCCATTGTATTCCTATACCTCAGTTTGTTTAGTCATTCCCCAATGAAGGATAACTTTCCAGTTCTTCACCACCATGAAAAGAGCCGCCATAAATGGTTGGATCCTTTTACTCTTTCTTGGATCTCTTTTTGGAGTATGAGTGGATTTCCCAGATGAATGGGGACAATTTGCAAAGATGAGAAGGAAAACAGAAAGCAGTCTGAGCCAAAACAGACTGGGAAGCATAGAAGCATTCAAAGGATAGTGAGTAGGCTAATAATAATAAGATGAGAAGGCTAATGATGATGATGATGATGATGGGAGATTGAGGAGGTATGTTGTGAGCTTATAATGGTAGAAAGCCTTCAATGCCAAGTGAAGAACTTAGATATTATCCTCATTATCCTTAAGGAAGAGGCTCCTAAATTCAAATATAAATTCAAAATTATTATCCATTAACAGACTACAAATTAATCATAAAATTAAAAACTTTTGAGGATCAATACCATAATGAAAATGGCACGTAAAAAAGATTAATCTTGTACCTAAAAAATAGGAAGGCTGGATCTATGAAGCAAGAACCTAAATTCTGTGAAATCATTTTAGTATGTTATTGGAGTGCAGGGGGCCAAGCATAAGTCCCTGAGATACTGCAAAGGAAATTTAATTTTCAGGAAATGTTGAGGAAATCAAAAAGTGATCCTGGGTTATCATTCCTGGTGGTCCTGAGTTGTCACTTATTACCTGCCAGACAGTCTCAGCGCATTGTTTTTTGCTGTTGTTGTGGGAGAGAGGCAAGAGGGGAGAAGGGAAAGAGGTGTGTGTGTGTGGGGGGGTGTTAAGCTACTTAACTAGATAGATTGAATGTCAATTTATATCCAGGTCTACAAATAAATAGATTCATTCCAAACAGAAATGTGTAAATACAATTTAGACTGTTTCCTATAGGAGTTTCCATGTCATCTCCTTCCTTAGCCTAGAAAAAAGTTGCTGTTCCTTGCCTTTCTTTGCATCTTTAGTTCTTAGCATAGTGCCTGGTCCCTAGTAGATAATTAAAAAAATGTTGGTCGACTGACTGATTAATGGTAGCAGGGATGTAGAGAAATAAATATGCGAGACATTACAAAGGGAAAATCAACCAGATTTGGTGCTGCTTATTTAACAATCTATTTCCTTTCTCTCTTGGTCAGGCCATCTCTCAGGCAAGGAATATATACCCCTTCCTCACCTCACAAGGGGTGTTTCCAGATCCCCAAAGCTAAATGCCTCCTTCCTAGCCTCCCAGCTCCTTTTCCAATTACCTTGTATTTATTTTGCATATATTTTAAAATCCACTCTCAGGTAGATTCTCCTAATAGAATATAAAGGCCTTAAAGTCAGGATCCCGTTTTATATTTGTCCTTGTATCTCTGTCACCTACCACAACACCCATCATGCTGGATATAACATTATTATATTAAATATAATATTAATATTATACCAAATATTAAAAATAGTTGGGGCGTGATTGATTTTATATAGGAGGACAAAAGAAAGGAATGAGTCAAAGATAACTCTGAGGTGCTCGGTCATTACATAAAATAAGCTTAGTGAAAATCATACAACTTTGTAAAAAAGAAAAAGAAAAATATAACTGGTTTTGTGACATTAAATTTAAGCGATAGAAAGGAGAAGTAGTAAATGATGTCACTAGAGAAAGAAAAATACCAGACTGGTCACTTAATAAGATTGAAAAATGACCCTTCAGAAGCTATCAAGGTCAACAGAATTCCAAGAAGAGGCCCCAGTGTGTTCACCAGGTGGATGCTTTGTGGGAAATTTATAAAAGAACAGGAACAAGATTGGAATATTATGAGAAAGGATAGATAATGACTTACACTATTAGAGGAAATACCCAGATCCACTGGGGGAGGAGAGTAAGAACACTGATGGATAACTAGATAATTAGATGGATGAGTGGATGGGGATATATAGATAGCTAGATGGAGATATTAAAGGGGGTACAACTTCTAAGGGAAATATAGCACTAATCTCAGGGTCCCCTGACCTTAGAGTGCTATTGTTCTAACAATCTGTCTGTCAATGATTCTAAAGTTTTCCAGTCTTAGGATAGTTCTGCAAACATTGCTGTCAGATAGATAACCTGCTAGTCAGTGATAACCAAGATTCTGTGACAACAGTGAATAAATCACCCCTCAAACCTACCTGTAAGCCATAAAATTAGCAAATAAGTAACATGAAACTCTAGTCTCTCTAACTTTGTCCTATGAAGTTAAATTTATCGATTCTGGGAGGCTCACAATAGGTCATTCTTCCCATGACTTTGCTTCTGGAACTCTGAAAGTTTCCCTAATAAATTCAAAAAACTGGAGTCTGGTTTCTTATTCTTAAGGTGAGGTACAATGTCCCAGCTTCCCAGAGTTAGAGAAGAGTAATGTCTGTTTGGAGAGAGTAAGACCAAAAAAATCACATTCTCCTTTCCTTTCCCCTTCCCCTTCTTCCGCTTTCTATTTCTTTTCTTCTTCTTCATCTTCCTTTTCCTTCTTTCTTCTTCATCCTTCTTTCTCCTTCTTTCTTCTCTTTCTGCCCTTTCTTCTTTTTCCTTCTTCCTGTCTTTTCTTCTCCTTCTTTTCTTTTTCTTCATCATATTTTCCTTCACCATCTTCTTTTTCCTTCTTCATAAAAATTCCTTCTTCCTCATTTCTCCTTCTCCTCCTCCTCTCTGGTTCTTTGCTAAATCCTTTTGGAACTTAGCTCACTTCAATTGCCTTTATAATAACAGTAAATGCCTCTTGACTTGGAAATGGGTTCAAGCCTGCAAATTTTTTGGAGACCTTTCACAACATCGATCTGTTACCCCAATCTCTTGGGGTTTTCTTTTGAACCTCAACGATATATAGATACATATATAAATATTAGGAAATATATATACATATATATGTATATGTATATACATATATATGTATATGTATATATATACATACATATATATATACACACACACACATATGTTGTTCATCCTTCATTTCAAAAAACATCGATGACACCATAGAGTAATTTCTTGATTGGCAGTGAATTGGATTTAAGTGAGGCAGAAATGTGTGAAGTTTCCAGCCTCATTCTCTCAAAGTCATCGAAGTAAAATATCAGGACAAAAGTCAGAACTGTGGATAGTCCCGGGAAGCCATGGGTGACCCGGGCATCTTGGAAGTCTGACCAAGCTCTCAGCACTCCAGCGCATCTCCTTCAGTGGCTTCCATGGTCATTGGAACAAGTTCCTCTGCCCATTCTGCAAGGAGACATCTTCACACACTGGGGATAGACACTGCCCTAACTCACCGACTAGTTTGAAGCCTGTGGATTGCCTTCAATCTGATTTAGCCCACCTGCCAAAGCCAGGCTGCTGCACAGGTGCCGGCTTCTTGGAGCCACAGGTGAGACCTGGGTGAAGGTGTTCATCAAAGATGGATGAGCCGCTGTGAAAGGAGCTCAGCAAACCCTCCCCGCGGAGTGCTCCCAGCACACCCCATATATCTCATGTACATATATATTATACCTACAATTACCTCCCAGTCACCCTTGCATTCATCTACAATGGTCTCCTCATTGCTCCTCCAACTGCCAAATCTGAACATTTTCTGTGGTTGCCCCCAACCCCACCTCAGCTTCCAACTAACATCACTCCTTCTGCCAGAAGCCTCTTCCAATTGCTCCTAAACCAAGAGCTTTCCTCCAGCGGATTATTTCCAATGTATTTCTCCTAAATAGAATTTGCACACAGTGATTTACATATTGTCTCCCTCATCAGAATGTGAACTTCTTGAGAACAGGAACTAGCTTTTTTTTTTTCTTTTTGTAGCTTCTTCTGTCTTTGATGCCTTTCTAAAAATGCCTAACCTGGATTTTGCAGATTTTGTTGCACCGGGGACAAAGGATTTTCTCAGGAAATATTCCATAATTCTCAACTTTTGCGATCCAATATTACTACTACTAATAATAATGACAATAACTCCCAAGGACAAACCTGAAAATAAGACATTATTTAAAGTCCAGAGCTTAAGAGACCAGATTTATAATAAGAAACCAGTCACAAAGTATGTGTCAAACAATTCTGGGAGGCTCACAATAGGTCATTCTTCCCATGACTTTGCTTCTGAAACTCTGAAAGTTTCCCTAATAAATTCAAAAAAATGGAGTCTGGTTTCTTATTCTTAAGGTGAGGTACAATGCCCCAGCTTCCCAGAGTTAGAGAAGGGTAATGTCTGTTTGGAGAGAGTAAGACCAAAAAAATCACATTCTCCTTTCCTTTCCCCTTCCCCTTCTTCCTCTTTCTATTTCTTTTCTTCTTCATCTTCTTCCTTCTTCATCCTTCTTTCTCCTTCTCCTCTCTTCTCTTTCTGCCCTTTTTTCTTTTTCCTTCTTCCTGTCTTTTCTTCTTTTTTTTTCTTCATCATATTTTCCTTCACCATCTTCTTTTTCCTTCTTCCTTCATATAAATTCCTTCTTCCTCATTTCTCCTCCTCCTCCTCTCTCTTCTTCTCCTCCTTCTCCTTTCCCTTCTTCTTGTCTTCTCCTCCTCCTCTTCCTCTTCTTCTTCCTCCTCCTCCTCCTGTCTTCTCCTCCTCCTTCTGTCTTCTTCCTTTCTGGCTCTCTCCTCTCTGTCTCTTCTCCTCTTCTTCCTCCTGTCACTCTCTCTCCTTCTGTTTCATTCTCCCCTTCTCTGTTTCGCTCTCTCCTTTACTCTCTCTCCCCCCCTTCTCTGTTTCTCTCCTCGTTCCCTCTTTCCTTCTGTCTGTCTTTCCCTTTGTCTATCTCTATCCTCTGTCTCTGTATTTTTCTCTTTTTGTCTCTCTCTTGCTGTCTCTGTCTCTTCTCCACCTTCCCATCTCTGTCTGTCCCTGTATATGCTGAATAATGATTGTGATTAAGGATGAGGAAAAAAAAACCATCCAAGGGTCAAATAACACAATACAAATGTTTTGTGCTGGCAACCTCTAAGCATCTGGGAGAGCTATAGTCAGTTCTTCTAGCTTCCCAGAAACAACTGATTTTGTGAATGATCTGGATTATTCAAAGTTCCTCTCCTTTATATCTGCAATGAGCGATGAGGAAAGACAGCAAATTTTTAAAATGTTGGCTTGATTATTTGTATAGAAGTTGCATAAGAATCCCACAACTTTGGAGGTATTGTATAATGTGCCTGATGTAGACACCAGATGATAGGAAGCACCAAAGTTGGGGTCCGGTCATATGAAGAATTCACAATGGCCAGGTTTATTTAAGAGAAGAAGTTACAGACAAAATGAAGGGATGCAACAGACCTCAGGAGTGGTAAATATACAATAGAGTTGGGAGAGCATAGAAAAAGGTTTTAATAATTAATGATGGAAAGAGCAAGTTCTCTAGAGGAACCACCATTTCCCAGGAGAAAGGAAACATCCCATGAGGTTAGGGCATGCCCTTAGCTGGCAAGCTAAATCCCAAAAGGGACAAAGTGCTACCCTGGCAGAATGACCCAAAGGAGGGCAGTGGCCATGGGATGGGCCATAAGTAAATTTATAGGAAGAATTGAGCCTTAGGGACTTGATAGAATTTGGGATTTTCACTGGATTAGCTGCAGAGAATGAAACCACTGAAATAAACTCATTTTGAGTGTCAACAGATCTCAATGATCAGAGCATTCTTCAAGCTTGCCTCAGAGAATAACTTTTATTCTTCAGTTTCTCTCTGTCCAATACACCCCACATCCTGGACCTCATCATGGTAGTATAAAAAGAAATAATTAAGCAGAGAATTTACTTTTATTTTTAAATGAGCCATGACATAAAACAAACATTAGCTTTAACATGCTTCTTAGAGTTTTGAGGAAGAAATCATGTGTAGAAATGTATTTTTTTTTATTTTAAACATCAATACTTTCAAAAATACACAAATTGGTGTCTAAGTGAAACAACAACATAAAAATCTCAGTCAAAGGCTTCATTTTCAGCAAAGATTAATTTCTTATGAAGTGAATGACTCTGAGCCCATGCAGAGAACCACGACTTTGCCCTTAATGAATTAACGACCAGCACTTATTAGTTTTAGTAATTAGTTGGCTGCTACTTACATCTGCTAAATTACCATCACCAGAGTCATTACTCTTCGGTGGCTTTTAAATACAGACCTAAAAATAAATAAATAGGAATTAAAATTTAATCAATGGAAATAGATTTGCACCTATGTGTGTGTGTATATATATATATATATATATATATATGCTTGTCCACTATTACAATTTCATTTTTGCTGGATGAATAAAACATCGGTATTCTTAAAAGCTGAATATTCTGAACAAGTCAGGCACTAGGACCTCCACTGTATTTTCCGAGCCTTAGTTGTGAAGGTCTTTTTGTCCGTTACATCCATGCATGTAATCAGTGATTGTTCCTATTGTAAATCTCAGATTCACCATCTGTATGCGCTCAAGGGGCTGGACTAGTGTTAATACCTAGTCCCTATGGGATTAATCCGCAATTTCACACTAAATGATTTTTAAGTATCATTTGTTACAATGATACAATATTATCATTTCTAAAAACAAACAGCCTGTTTTCTGAACATTTTGATTTTTAAAAAACGGGGAGAGTGACTATAGATTGTTATATTTAAGCAAGTTGCTGTGTTGGTGCAATTTACATTCATTTCACTTTATATACAACTCTAAAAGAATATGGGGCAGAGGAAAGCTTTGCGAGCAGAAACTATGGAAGAAGCATTCAGTAACTGAAAATGCCACTTTTTTGTTATGGAAGACTGAGCTCTGAACACATATTGTTAACAATACTAAAGGCTAATTCTTTGAACAATTGGTCAAATCCATCCTAATTAAGAGTTTGCATGATGAAGTCTCTGCTCTAAAGTGAAAATACAATGTTCTGCATCTGTTTTGGGCAAATGAATTGTTTAAAAAGGCCCAGTGTCAACAAAGGAAGAGTCATCAATTCAGTGACCAGCATAAAACAAAGCTGGCTTGAAGTGTGCAAAGAAATTATTCCTTTTCAAGAGGTCCTCTGCTTTTTTTTTAAAGTGCCTTATTTTATTAAATCAAAGGTATTATTCCTATTGCATATGATGGTCTTTCTACATACGTTTTAACCTGCAACAAAAGAAAGAGGATACTTAAGTCTAAAAATCATGTCCAATCAGTCAAGGAGACAGGAATATTTTCATCTATGTTTCATGGAAAAGATCAAAATAAACGTGATGCTCTTTCCAAACTAGTTCATATTTTCCTACTTCACCAATCACAAGTCTTTATGGTAGGTGAAAATATCCTTTCTCCACAGTCCATATTGTTGAAGAGGCTAGAAACTAAGAATTATGGATTTGGTCGCAGTTGAAAGGGAAGTTTCCCAAAGATTGGACCTGGAATTGACGAGGGGAGCCCCGAAACTCTCTCTAAAACGCCTGAGGCAGGGTACAAGGAGAATTTCTCCTTCGAGGAGCCTCTCAAGTGCTTTACTTCATGGCTCATCCCCAAAGTCAGAGAGAGAGTTTCGGGGCTCCCCTCGTCAGAATGATGGCTTCTCTTCAAAAGGAGAGAGAAATATCAGCAGATTTCTGGAGGTGATTAAGCATAGATTGGGTGACCACTTGTAATCTGTCATGATTTGGACAGGAAGTTGAATTGGATGATCTTTGAGGTCACTTGCAGCTTCCAAGCAAAGGTCAGCTATTTAGAAGCATGCTTACAGTTGGCAATACCTATTCTTTCCCCATTTGTCTCTTGAATTAAGTTGGAGTCCTTTGAAGGGTTAAAATAAATAAAGGGTTTAAATAAAATAAAATAAATAAAACAGGACCAAGAAAGCCATTCTCTTTAGCAAAGCATCTTCCCTATTCACAGGCTGAAACGCCTAAGGATCGGAAAATACTAAAATTTTCTGTTTCTTCATCCTGCTGGTCCAGAAATGGTTTCCTTTCATTCTCCCCAGATGTCACTGTCCTCGCTATCTCCTCCACTGGATTCTGAGCCCCTTGGGGACAGAGACTACTTTTTTTTGCCATTCTTTGTATCCTCAAAGCTTAACATATAGAAGGCTCTTAACAAATGTTTGTTGACTTGATTTCAGTGTCATTCTTTCCACTCCTGGAGGAATGATATTGGTTGGGGCTACACAATTTAAACCAATGTATGAATTTGGATTTTGTTTTGTTTTGTTTTGTTTTTTGAGACCCCTGGGATGTTCTTAGTGGATGCTTTTCAAAAATGCAAAATCCTGAAAAATAAAGCCTTAACCTGCTGGAATGAAAACATATTAAATCAAGAATTCTTAATCGTTTTAATATTTTGACAACTTTTTTTTTTGCTTTTTTTTTGCTGAGGCAATTGGGGTCAAGTGACTTGCCCAGGGTCACACAGGTAGGAAGTGTTAAGTGTCTGAGGCCATATTTGAACTCGGGTCCTCCTGACTTCAGGGCTGGTGCTCTATCCACTGCACCAACTAACTGCTTCAACTTTATTTTTAATATAATTGATTTCCTTATGTATTTTATTTTATGAAATAAAAATATTTTGTGAAAAGGGGTCTCTAATAGTCTACATCTCAGATCTCTGGAGAAGAGAGGAATTTATGGCCAAAGAAGAACTAGAGGACATTATGAAATGCAAAATGGATAATTTTGATTACATTAAATGAAAAAGAGTTTGCACAAACAAAATCATACAGCCACGATTAGAAGGGAAGCAGAAAGCTGGGAAACAATTTTTACAGCCAATGTTTCTGATAATGACCTCATTTCTAAAATATATCGAGAACTGACTCAAATTTATAAGAATACAAGCCATTCCTCAAATGATAAATGGTCAAAACTATGAATAAACAATTTTCAGAAGAAATCAAAGCCATTTATAATTATATGAAAAATTCTAATTAAGACAACTCTGAGGTATCATTTCATACTTCTCAGTTTAAGATGACAGGAAAAGATAATGATGAATGTTGGAGGGGATGTGGGGAAATTGAGACTATAATGCATTGTTGGGGAATTATGAACTGATCCAAACATTCTGGAGAACAATTTGGAAATATGCTCAAAGGGCTAAAAACCTGTGTATCGCCTTTGATCCAATTGTGTCTCTTCTGGGCCTGTATCCCAAAGAGATCACAAAAGAGGTTCCACATGTGCAAAAATGTCTGTGGCAGCCCTTTTTGTAGTGGCAAGGAACTGGAAACTGAGTGTTTGCCCATCAGTTGGAGAGTGGCTGAAAAAATTGTGGTATATGAACATGATAGAGGATTACTGTTCTATAAGAAAACAATCAGCAGGATGATTTCAAAGAGACTTACAGGAACTGATGCTAAGTGAAGTGAGTAGAAAAGGAGAACATCGCATATGGCAACAAGATTATGTGATGATCAACTGTGATGGACTTGGTCTTTTCAACAACGAGGTGATACAAGGAAATTCCAATAGACTTGTGATGGAAAGTACCTTCTATAACTAACCAGAAAGAGAATCCAGAGATTGAATGTGGATCAAAGCACAATATTATCAGCTTTTTTGGTTGTTCATTTGCTTGTTTTTTTCCTTTCTTATCGGTTTTCCCTTTTTGATCTGATTTGGATGACAAATATGGAAATATGTTTAGAAGAAATACATATGTAATCTAAATCAGATTTCTTGCTGTCTTGAGGAGGGAGAAATGGGGAGAGAGTGAGGGAAGGATAAAAATCTGGAACACAAGGTTTTTCAAAGGTGAATGTTGAAAACTATGTTTGCATGTATTCGGAAAAATAAAATATTATCGAAAAAAGAAAAAGAAAAGGGGTTCCTGAGTTTCCTCACACTGTCAAAGAGGTCCAAGATACAAATTAAGAAAGGGGTTCTAACTTAAGCATCAGATATTGATGCATCCTCCTAGAAAAGGGAATTGAACCTTCTGGGATAGAGAGAATCCTACAAGGTTCAATTCTCTTTTCTATGTTGTATTCTTCCTTTAAAAAGCAAGCTCCTGTAGGGAAGGCATTGTCTTTCTGCATGTAAACATATCCTCCATAGTTAGCTCAGTGCCTGGCACTTAGTAAATGCTTGTTACCTGCAGAACATGGCTAAAAATGCAAATATTTAGAAAGAATATCACAAACTAATCCTCAATATGAACCAGTGAAAGGGAGAAGGGTTTTCTTATTTGTTAAATGAGGACAATAATGTAACAATAATGAAAATGTCTCCATCTATATGTTGGGATGCTCAAATGAGATCATCTATCTGAAAGCCCTTTGCTAACCTTAAAGTATTAGAAAAATATATATTTCTCGGTGCTTTTAGTTGCTAAGGCTTAAATGAATGAAACATTAATAAAGCAGGGATCAGTAGTCCTAGTAGCTGCCACCTTATCTCTAAATTGCTTATTGCTGAATCCAGGTTTATGATTTATACAGAGATAGATCAATAGATAAATAGATACAGACAGATAGACAAATAAAAAGAATGAGTCCTGGGTAATTAGATGGCATTGGCAGAGAAAGCCTCAAGTACTGATAAGATTACTCCCTGAGGGGACAGGGCGCTATAGTATAAGAGGACCCGAGTTCAAATTTGACCTCAGACACTAACATGTGCTAGCTGTATGATCCTGGGCAAGTCACTTAACCCCAATTGCCTTGACCTCCCCCTCCCCCTGAAAAAAAAAGTCAATAGACATTTATTAGGACAGTAGCTTTCTCTGGTATTAGGAAGCTTCCGTTCAATTTAGCTCTAATCCTTATCTATATGATGTTTGAGGTTCCGCCCCAAATGATGAGATTTAGGAGAGCAATAAGCACCAAATCCTGGGGCTCTGTAGCAATTCAGATATGAATAATTCACAGTGGCTTGCTCCTTTGCCAAAAGGTGGTTTATTTACAAGATTAACTTTTTTTTTGGATGATTTACTATCTTGTTGAAGTTATTAATTGCTCTAATCATGATCTGAAAGAATTTATCCAGCCTTTCTCTTGTGCTTTGGGAAAATTTAGCTAATCTCTCCTTACAGTAGTATGTTAAAGTTTATTGACAATACTATTCTATTCAGAGTTTAGTGTTAAAGGAAAAAAAAGTATAGGACTCACTATAGCTCTTTATTTTAGAGGAGAAGTGGGGAAAGAAGGAAGGAAGAAAGGAAGGAAGGAAAGAAGGAAGGAAGGAAGGAAGGAAGGAAGGAAGGAAGGAAGGAAGGAAGGAAGGAAGGAAAGAAGGAAGGAAGGAAGAAAGGAAGGAAGGAAGGAAGGAAAGAATTTTTCCCCCTGGACAACCTTGTAATGTAAGTAATATGAGCATTATTAATTTCATTTTCAGAGGACACAGAAGCACAGAGATCACAATGACTAAGTGACAGAATCATGACTCAAACCCAGGTCTTTCATCCCATCCTCCCTTTCTTCTTATTTTTATTCCTACATTTTCTTTCTTTTTCCTTCCTTCCCTTCTCTCCTTTCTCCTTCTTTCTCTTCCTTCTTTTCCTTCCTCCTTCCTTCTTTCATTCCTTCATCAGTAAACAAATCAATCAGTCTTCTCAAGATACCCTCCTTTGGAGGTACAGGAGAGGTCTGGACATCAAACTTTACTACTTAAAGTTATATAACTTCAGACAAGTGACTAGAGCCTTCCTGGATCTCTTCATCTCTAAGCCAGTGAGGCTCTACAAAATGACCATTGAACTCTCTTCAAGTTCTAAATTCAACAAATGGTGAAACTCTAACTATGCAATTGGTTCATGTCACAAGAGACTAGTGTGGATATTACCATTTACCAAAGAATTATGGTGGTGGTCGTGTGAATGGAGAGGACAGATACAGGAGGTTGTGAACCTGGTTAACTAGAAAGATGGTGGTATTCTCAACAGAAATAGGGAAGTTAGGAAATGGAGTAAGTTTTAGGAGAAGAAAATGAATTCCACTTTGGAGAGGCTGAGTTCAAGTTGCCTGTGGAATACTTAAATCAAGATATGGCAGGTCTTCATGGCCAGGTCCCAGGAGAGAGATGAGGGGCTAATGTGTAAATTTGTGAGTTCTATGCAGAGATAACTGAATCGAATGAAGCTGAAGGTAGACAGAGAAGAAGGCCCAGAACCTAAAGTCAATAGTTCTGGTTTGCACCTAGACAAAGATGAGGGAAAGAGTAATGGATGATGATCCAGAAATAGAGACTGACTGTGGTCAGAGAAGGGGAAGGAGACACCAATGTCATGAAAGCCCAGGACTGATGGGAGAGCCAAGAGTGTGAAATGTTGCAGAGATTAAGAATTAGGACTGAGAAAAGATCAACCCATTTATCAACCACAAGGTCACTGATAACTTCTGACACAGTGGGTTTTTTTAGCCGAGTGGTTGGTGCCAGATGACAGATTAAAGAGGACAAGAAGTGATTGGGTTGTGAGATTCAAGTCAAGGAAATTGATAGTTTTTCCCTAAGAGCCTGACAATGAAAGAAAGAAGAATTATGAGACGTAGTTTGAAGGGATGGTAGAACCAGGTGAAATTGGGAAGCAGAGAACTATCAAAACACATCTGCAATAGGAAAGGAGTCCGTGGATTAGAAAAACACCCTGAAAGTTGCAAAGAGAGAAAGGATGATCAAAAGGGTGATCATGGGAGATGAGACAAAGGGCCTAAGCAGAGGCCTTGGCAAGAGGAAGGAAGAAAAGAAGAACAAGCATTTATTAAAACCTATTATATGCCAGGCACTGTGTTAAACACAGTGACAAATATTATCTTTTAAATTTTATCTCATTCTACCCTCCCAACAAATCCTGTTAGCAAAGTGCTGCTATGATCCCCATTTTATAGTCACTCCAAAAAATAAAAGGCCAGATGACTTGCCCAGGCCACATAGGCTGGATTTGGACTCGGGGTGCCTCTCCCCAAGCCACTGGGCCCCAGTGGTCACCTCTGCATTGAAACTGAAGAAAAGAACTTGGGGAGGGAGTACTGTCGAGTGGGTTTGATTTACAGAGTTGGGGGAAAGAATTTATGATGAATGGTCTCAAGTTACTGAAAAGTCTCCTACTATGGGAATGAGTGAAATAGTTAGCTTGTTTTGTCCATCATTCTTGAAGATAATTATGATATCAGAAAAATGAGGCCATATGCAATGGAACTGGATTTCAGTGAGGGAGGGTTCCGGAAAGTCACTTTCTCCTCCAGAACCATCTGGGTCCAATGACCAGATTTAGATCAGGATGACTGGAGATAGCACTAGATGAGAAGGGTCCAAAAAGATCCTGGAAGGTTGGAAATTGAGCCAAAACAAATAATATAAAACATAATAGGATGAATGTAAAAACTGGAGTGCCAAGGTCCAAAGGATCACAAAGACTTGGACACAGCTGAACATCAAAACGATAAAACTTTAAATTTGTGTTTAAAACCTTTCTTGATTCCCAAATGCCCAGATTGCTAATATCCTTGTTTCTTATATAAATTGGTATAAGTACTTACATAAGTTATATATCCAAATGTGTGTGTGTGCCGATTTTTACCTAATAAAAGGTAATGTCTTTGAGGAGAAATGATTTATTTCTCTGTTTTGTATACTGCCATATAAGGTGCTTAATAAATGCTTGATTGATAAAGTGAGAAAGATCTGAGGACTTTATAAGCTGTATTTAGGGACATACCCTGCCCTAAACTTAGTATGATTTCGAGCATGAAGGCTGTGTGCATGGAGTCATAGCAGACCAGGAAAGGGGAGGTAACAGTCCTATGGTGTGCTCTGGTCAGACCATTCAGGGTTATACTTTAAAAAGGACATTGACAAACCAGATCATGTTCAGAAATTGGTAATAGAATAGTGATCATATGTGCTACAGTATCTATGACACGTGGTTGAGGGAACTGGGGATTTTTAGTCTGGAAGGGATGAAGTTTTTTTTTAATAGCTTTTTATTTTTCCAAACACATGCAGAGGTAGTTCCCAACATTCACCCCTGCAAAACCCTGTGCTCCAAGTCTTTCTTCCACCCTCCCTTTCACCTCACATAGTCAGCAAACAAGTCAATACAGGTTAAACATGGGCAATGCTTCCAAACACATCCCCACATCCATTATGCTGTGCAAGACAAATCAGATCAAAAGGGGGGAAATACACACCAAAAAAACAAGCAAAAATGATCAAAAAGGATGAAAATACCATACCTGATTCATAGTCTCCATAATTTTCTCTCCAATGCAGATGGCTCTCTCCATTTTGTCAGCAGAATTGCCTTAAATCACCACATTGTTGAAAAGAGCCAAGTCCATCACAGTTGATCATCACATAATCTTCTTGATGCTGCTGTGAATAGTGTTCCCTTCACTCAGCATCAGTTCATGTAAGTCTTTATAAAAACCAGTCTGCTCATCATTTCTTATAGAACAATAATATTCCATTATATTCATATACCATAACATATTCAGTTCTTCACCAACTGGATGAACAAGGAATGAAGTATTTATTAAGCACCTACTATGTGCCAGGCAAGTGCTAAGCACTTCACAAATATTGCCTTTTGGTCTTCACAACCCTGGGAGGAAGGTGCTGTTATGATTCCTATTTTACAGTCAAGTAAACAAAGGTTAAGTGGCTGCAGAGTTAAAAAATGAGGCTGAATTTGAACTCCAGTCTTTTGGGCTATAGGGTCAGTGTATTATCCATCACATCACCAAACTACCTCCATGGAGAGAAAGCAATGGGAAGACAACTGTTTTTTAAGTATCTGAAGGGTTGTTGAGTAGAAGAGTTAGAAAGACTTGTCCTTGGGCAGAACTGAGACCATTGGTAGAATTAATTCACAGAAACCAATTTGGGATTTATTTTAAAACAATTGTGTAACTCTTCGAGCTGTCCAAAAGTGGAATGGATTTCCTCAGAAGTTCACTCAGCATTAATGTTTCTAGCTTTGAAGATCTCTAATAGATCTTCACCTATTAGATCTAATAGATCATCTAACAGAATAGGTTCAGGTCTAGCCTAGACTGCATGACCTTTGAAATCATGTCCACCTTAGAGGCTTTGTGACTAGGAGTCTATTTATTCTTTTTGTTTAATAATAGCTTTTTATTTTCAAAATATATGCAAAGATTGTTTTCAAAATTCATCTTGCAAAACCCCGTGTTCTAATTTTTTCTCCCTCCCTTCTCCCCACTTCTCCCCTAATTGCCAAGTAATCCAATATATGTTAAACATGTGTAATTATTCTGTATATATGTCTACAATTATCATACTACACAAGAAAAATCAGATCAAAAAGGAAAAAAAAAGAGAAAGAGAAAAAAAGCAAGCAAATAATAGCAAAAATGGTGAAAACATTACGTTGTGCTCCACCCTCCCTTCCCACAGTTCTCTCTCTGGGTGCAGACGGCTCTCTCCATCACAAGAACATTGGAACTGGCCTGAATCACTTCACTGCTGAAAAGCGCCACGTCCATCAAAGTTGATCATCACATAATCTTGTTGCTGCGTACAATATTTTCTTGGTTCTGCTCACTTCACTTAGCATCAGTTTATGTAAGTCCCTCCAGGCTTTTCTGAAATCCTGCTGATCATTTTTAATAGAACAATACTATTCCATAACATCTATATACCATAACTCATTCAGCCATTCCCCAACTGATGAGCATCCACTCAGTTTCCAATTTCCTGCTATTATAAAAAAGAACCCATTTATTCTTTATGGCTCCTCTGACTAGAAAAGTTGCCAGAAAAAAAACCAAGCTAAACAATAGAAAAATTGAAAAAGAAAGGAGAAATGGAGATAAGTTAAGTGATACTTTCTCTGATGACCTGCAAACCCTTGTTTTTAAAGTTGCCATAAGATTTATTGGGATTTATTCTTAAACCGGTATCAACAAACCATAGGATTGATGTCTCTTTGTTATGCTCACCTCCTGGCTACTTATAAGCCTCAATTAAATTCCCACCTTTTACAAGAAAACTCCTGGATCCCTCCTTATTTCTGGAGCCTTACCTGAGAAAGTTACCTTCAAATCATCCTGCATGCAATTTTTTTGCATGTGATTGATTGCATGCTGTCTCCTCCTAGATGTTGGAGCTGGGTTTTTTTTTTTTCTTTTTCTCTCTCTCTTTTTTTTTTTTTTTTTTTGTTTCTTTTTGTATTTCCAGAACTTAGTACAGTGCCTGGCACATAAAAGAGGCTTAGTACTCATGATCAATAACTAGTGTTTACCTTGCTAAGGATCTGTTGGTTTTAAAGCTCAGAATAAGTACTGTAGTAGGAAGAGTTTGAAACTGGGAAAAAAACAAAACAAAACAAAACTCACCCATAATCCCTGTTTTAGGGATTTTATAAGCTTGAGTAGCAAATATAAAGGAAGTACAAAAATTATGGAACAAAGACAGTGATTTTACATTATATGCAACTGGACGGGAATAATAGAAGACACATGCTGTTTCACTTTAGTGGGCGGGATTTTAATCATTTCTGCCTCATTGGGGAAAACTTCATGTAAGATGGGGACCTTTTGTCACCCACAAGATTTCCTTTAACTCAGAGCTCCAATGAATTAGATCAGTCCTATTAGGCCCAGGGGAAATCTTCAGGGAGGCAGTTTTGGGGCTTTTTCTCCCAGAGACAAAAGGCATCAATAAAATTTATTTTAAGAGCAAAAAAATAAATATCGAGGAGGATAGGGCTCCAAATCTCTAGAGTGAGTCACTTAAATATTCACAGGCTTAGAAAAACAATTTAAAATACTTGAACTTATGACGGAAAGGCCATATGGATACATCAATTTCAAACCAAATCAAAATGTTTCTTTCATTTACCCAAGTTTTCTGAAACACAAGAGAATTTATAAATTGGACTCATTGACTTCTGAGTTTTGTGGTCTTTTTTCTTTTTAACAAGTGCCTGAGAATACAGAATTTATCCATCAATATGTTTTCAAAATATAGTTGTAAAATTACGTTGTGTTCATTTTTAGTCTTGAAGATTAATGGAAGTAAACAAAAACGATTTGCATAATTCAGGAATTATTTAGCCTTTTCCTTTGTATATAAAGACCTTGTTGTTTACTATATATTTTATATAAAAAATGCCTGTTGATCTGCTCAATTTAAAATATTGGCAGAAGAATGGATTGTATGTATGTGGGAATCTAAAATAAATGAAAAAGGGGAATGGAAATCTTGTCGTCACAACCTGAATTTAACCCTGGTACACCTCTCCTTCCAGGGAATGCAAGGTGGTGTCTATTTCTGGAAAAGGAACAGTCAGGGACCGCAGGTTCTCTGGGAGGGGAATTCACAGTGAACTGGAACTCAGCCAAACATCCCAGCTCGAGTTTCTCCTCCTTGCCGCCACTTTGGTGAGTGAAAAATGAAACTGTGCCTATCCTGAGAGTCCTGGGTCCTTCTCCCGGTTAACAGATGGTGGGAAAGGCTTCCAAGCTATTAGCAAGGATGAGCCACAGCCCGTGGTCCTCCCATAATAAGGTAAAATCCCTCAGTCTTCAATAAAACACTAGTGCACAGGAGGGAGACTGGGCCTTTGTGCTGGAAGTTGGAGCTCCGGCTAAATTCAAGAGATGGCGGGATTGTAGTCACAGATCTTTCACAAACTCTACTTTTCCCAGATATTCTCCAAGGGAGAAAACAGCCACAGAAGCCACCCCCAAAAAGCAGCTTCCACGCTGAAGCTCACTACCTCATTATTTCACTTTTTTTTCCTCTAATCTAATATCTTATTAAATTAGATGATCTCCATGTCTTTTCCAGCTCTTACCTTTGTGGTCCTGTGAGCTTTCTGATAAGGCAAAGCCAAGTAATATAGCTCCACACCTCCTTCCACTAGGGAGGAACAGAGTGGGCACAAAGCTGAAATCAGTTGCTCGGGAGGGACGACATTTAGGTAGCAAGTGCAGAGTGAGACTCCAGTGCCAGGTTTGACCCCAAACACTGCGTGAAGAATTAAGTGAATGGAGAGGCTCTCATGGGAACGTAGCCTTATATCTTTTTTATTATAGCATTTTATTTACAAGTTATATGCATGGGTAATTTTTCAGCATTGACAATGGCCAAACCTTTTGTTCCAATTTTTCCTCTCCTTCCCCCCACCCCTTCCCCCAAATGACTAATACATGTTAAATATGTTAAAGTATAAATTAAATACAATATTAGTATACATGTGCATAGTTATTTTGCTGTACGAAAAGAATCGGACTTTGAAATAGCGAACAATTAGCCTGTGAAGGAAATCAAAAATGCAGGTGGACAAAAATAAGGCTATGTAGTATTGCCTTATATCTTACTTGTGACTTGAGACTTTATAATAACAAGCGGAGCCACAGCTCAAAGTTGCAGGTGTTTGTCCCTCCTGTTTTCCCACCACCCCTTACTTAGTATTTAAGAAATCCTTCTTTTCTGCTTTGCACTTCTTTGCTGACAGCTTGTCAGGTGGAAGATGCCCTTTCTGGAGAGATCGCAATAACCCCCTTTTTGCTTTTTCTTATTCTGAGAGTCTCTGTTTTTGTGGATGCTATTGCCTCACACAGTTGGGAGTTTTCTAAGGGCAGGGAAGGCAACAGAATCAGTGACAAGTGCTATAAAGTAAAAAAAGCCACTGGATTCATCAGAGGGAACCCAGAATGCAATTTTATGTCCAGTCCTTACAATCTTACCTTAAGAAAACTTCTTCCTCTCATCTGTAAAGGATTTAGCACAGCCCCAGGCACACAGGAGACCCTTAATGAAGGCTTATTTCCTTCTCTCTCTCTTCCCAAACAGGCTGGAGGAAGGAGACGAGAGGGATTGATTAGATTTTCTATAAAGTCCCTTTTAGCTGGGACAAGGCTTCTACCAATCCCAGAAATATACCTAAAACCTCCCGGGATCAGACCAGTTAGAGTTTATTAAATTTAATCTGCTCATTTAGCAGATGAAGTGGCCCAAAGAGTGGAAATTACTTGTTCAAAATCCCATAATCCATACTGGAAAAAAAATTATTTAATGTCTATCAGGTACAAGACAGCATATTAAATGTGAGTTATAAAAATATAAAAATGGAAAAAATGCCCGCTCTCAAGAAGCTTCCGGGCTACTAGGGAGTGGAGTACAGGATAAGGATGGCTGATTTCATTGGCATGGGGTTATCCAGGTGAGGAAGCAGAGCTGCAATTTATAGTCTTCAAGCATGGTTCTTCCCTTTGTTTGTGGCAGGGACCCCTGAGGCAGCTAGTCTGGTGCTCATGATACCCATGGACGGGCCCTTTCTCAGAATCATGTTTGCATAAAATACATTGAATTGCAAAAAATACAGATGCAACTGTTTTCCCATTCAGGTTCAGCTGATCCCCTGAAGTTTATTTAAGGGTTTGAATCCCCATTTTAGAGCGCTGCCAGGAGTCACTGGCCAAGTCCGCAGCACAGAACTTGTGGCTCGGAGGCCAGTTCTGTTTTTTGTTCCATGGCTGCTTCCAGGAGGAGGCTGTGAGTAGGAGGATAAGCTCTTAGACAATTATTTGAGGAGGGAGAACACGAAGCGGTTTTCCAAAGGGGGAGACACATGAGCTGAATCCTGAAGAAAGCTAAGGATTCAGAGCAGCAGAAGAGAGGGGGGGTGCATTCTGGGAAGAAGGGACATGTCCAGCTCCCAGCATCTCCCCAGGTGTGTTTTCTGAACTCCTCACTGGGTCGGAATGTCCATCAGCATTTACTGAGGGCCTTTATGTGCCCAGAACTGGGCTGGTGCCAAGAGAGCTTTAAGATTGCTTCCCGATGTCAATATGATGAACATTCTATGTCTGTACCCCCCCCCCAGCTTTTCCTGGCTCTCTGCTGACCTCTTTCTTCACCTTCTTCTGCTCCATCGCCGAGCTCACCCCAATACCACTCAAAAAACAGAAGTAGGGACCTAGATATTGGCCAAGGCCTCTTCCAGTCTAAATCCTAAACCTTGATACATGCCCCCTGTGTTCCTTATTCAACCACTTCACTTCCTCCTTCAGGTTCGGCTGACCTCTCACCTTCAAATCTCCTCTGCCCTTACTTAGGGCTCTCTAAAATAAAAGCATATATAAGTAATCTACATACCTATAAATAAAATAAGTTTGCAGAAATCATATTCTCTATTATTACATATACATACAGTCTCTATTTTATAATACATCCTACATACATAATAATACACTATTATCATAATACATAAATGCAATTATATATAAGAACACACTACATATGTAAATAAAAATTATCTATGTATATATATGTACATATTTTTACATATACATGTAGAACAGTAATATATAATACCTTAGGTTTATAAAGCACTTTATTCAAATTATTAGCCTCCCAGCAATCCCGGGAGGAAGCTGCTATTACTAGCCCCTTTTATCCTGTTTCTAAGACTCTTAGAGGCCAAGGTTTCTTCCTCTTCTAAATCTTGCCACAGGAATGTACAGAAGCAACTTCACCAAACCCCTCCTCAGTTTAACTCCACACCTGACTGTTGTATATATAAAGTGGACGTCTCCTTCCTGCTCTCAATTTTATGATTTAAAAATTTTGACTTAGTCATAAAAATATGATTTAATAAATCGGGTTTCGTCACCTAACACGTATCTATTTAGAGACAACTAATATGCTGGGTAATGGGAATGAAACGATGATCCCCTTGGAAAGGAGCTTGCTGCAGACACACGAACCCGCCTCCAAAGCCGGCCCCATCTCAGGCTCGCGGTCCGCGTAGGAGCCTCCTCCCCGCCTCACTCCCCTCTAGTTTTCTTGCTCTGGATCACTAAGGGTTCTAATGCAATGCCAGAAATCTCCCTGCCTGGGCTGTTCTGAGAAGTAGCTGAGAGAGTCTTTTTGGGATTTGCAAACTTCAAACTTAAAAGCGCTGTTTGCTGCTATTATTCGGCATGAAGGTGAAGCCCAGGTAGGAAGTGACTTGACCAAGATCACGAATCAGAACGAACAGGATCTAAATCTTGCCTCTGTCAGTCCGATCGTGGGCAAGTGATTCATTTCCGCATCTGGGAAGGAGGGATAAGAGGCGTCCTGAAGGGTGACTGAAGCGGCTTCCTCTCCCCTCTCCAGCCTCTCACGATTTCCTCTTCGGTAAAACGGGGGAAGACTAAATAACGTGAGGGTGTGAATCCCTCCCAGAGCCCTTGCCAAAGCCTCGCGGTGGTTAGCGGGCAGCACTGGCTGTACCCCCGCCCGCGGACTGGGAGCTCCCGGAGAACAGGGCGGGGGTTTTTGGGTCTGTTTTGTTTGTTTTTGTTTTTGCCTTTCGGTGCCCCCCAGCGGCTTAGCGCGGTGCCCGGCCACCGTGCTGGGGGTTCGTGCTGGCCTAGTAGGCTAATGGTGGCACGAGAACACGAAGTCGGCCACGTACTTGTTGGATGATCTTGGTCAAGTCACTTCCTACCTGAACTAACAGCCCTGGTTCCTGGGAAATGCAACCAGTGACAGCATTCAGGGGGTCCACAAATGGCCCCGGAGATGCCGTTATCAGCGCACGTCCCGGCTGGCAATGCCTCCTCTCTCCCCCACGCTAGGTTGGCAGACGCTCTGCAACCTCCACATTAGCTCTTGGGCCTCCCGGCCTTCCCCCGCCTCCGCGGGCGCAGCAGAGCCCGAGAGCACACGTGCGCGCGGCCCTTCCCCCCAGGTCCGCTGGCGACCTCTGACCTTCTCCCAGATTCTCCCCTCCCCCCCAGACCCGCCGCGCGCCACCTTTCCCGCGGAACAGGAGCAGCCGAGGCGCGGGCCGAGAGGCGCGGAGGATTTCGAGTCCAGGCCGCCGCGGGGCAGGGGGCGTGGGCTCCCTCCCATCAACGGCTCGGCGCTCTCAGCGCTCCGTCGCTGCCGCGCGCCGGACGGGCTCACCGGGACCTCGCAGGCCGGGGGTGATGGCGCCCCCTCCCCCCAGCAGGTGGAGGCGTCCGGCGCGAGCGCTTCCCCTCCTCCCCCCCAGCCTCGAGCTCCTGGGCGGGCGCCGGGACCCGCCGGGCGCTGTTCTCTTAAAGGGGCCGGCGCAGGTGGTGCACCTGCCCCTCCCGCGCCCAGCAGGTGGCCCCCTGCAACCCCTCCCTTGGGGAGCGATGAGAACAGAGGGTACATTTAATGCTTCTCGGGATCTTAGAGATCATCTCCCCTCCTCCTCCATTTCCTCCCATTCTCCTCCTTCTCTTCTTCTTCTTCCTCCTCCTCCTCCTTCTCCTCCTCCTCCTCTTCTTCCTCCTTCTCCTCTTTCTCCGCCTCCTTCTCTTCCTCCTCCTCCTGCCGGGAACTCCGGTGCCAGGAAAGTTTGGGCGCATCAGGGATCTTGACAACTTTCTGCCTTGGACTATTGCAATTCCCCCCTAGCTTCCTGCACGCCCTCAAAGTCCCCAGGAGCATCCTCTTGCCCTCCCCCTCCCCCTCCTCTACTGGCTCCAATCCACTTTGGGAGTGGGAGTGGGAGTTGGGGCGGAGCGGGTCTCCCCCGCCTGCCAGAAGCTGCCAGCAGGCGCTCCCCAGAGAGCCTGGGGGCAGGGGTGGGGGTGGGGGGCTGCTGGGAAATGCAGCAATCCCCTTGACCCTGCCCCAGAGCTGACCCTGCCCAGCACACACCCCCCTTCTACCCACTGCGCATGCTCTCGGGCTGGACAGCTCCTGAGAGGGAAATTTGAAAACGGTTGGGAGGCTGAGCGTGCAAAGCCGGGTCTGCAAGAGCGAGCTGGCGGGCGAGCGGGCGAGCGCGGAGAGGGTTCTCTTAGAGGCCACAGAGGTGCAGCCGCAGCCGCCGCCCAGCTCGCAATCAGGTACAGCCTTTCGCCACGTCCCCTCTGCTTGCTGCCCCAAGCTAGCATCTCGCCCAGGGCAAGTCCCGGGAAGCGGACTCCTTTCCCGCTGCGCGAGCCCGAGTCTGCACGGCCCGGGGCGCTTTCGTGCAAAATGCTCGGGGATGCTGCGAGGCGCTCGGGGGCCGGCGCCGGTCCCAAGCCGCCGCCTTTCTCTTTCGCGGCCGTCTCCTCCGCAGCTCTTTGGGAAAGCCATTGGTACCCCCTTGCTTTTAAATGCATGGCACTTTGGTTTGTTCTGCCTTTGAGTTTGGGGGGTTTGTTTTGTATTTGTTTTGGAGGGAGTTGTAAGTGCTCCCCGCCTGGGATGCATTTCGGGCTCGTTGCAAAGAATCCCCGCCCAGACGGTGCCTCGCAGGTGCCCGTGTCGCTCCGCAGGACTGGACAGTGTTTGTATCTGTCGGGATAGCAACGGCCCCGGTGCGCCTGCAGCCTGCCTCGCTAGCGGACGTGGGAACCGCGTCGATGGGGGGCCCGGGGCCGAGAGGTGTGCACGGGGCGTCCTGGGATTCCTGAACATCTTCAGGTGCTGCCCGGGGTCCGCCTTGGAGCCAGGAAATTGGGGCGCCCCTTCTCCTGGGCGTCCTGGCTGCGCTTGCAACCTGCCCCCCTTTTCGTTGTGTGCCTGGTGTATAGTGGGAGCTTAATAAAAGTTTCTTGACTTGACTTCCAAAAGGTGGAGTGAAGCTCTGAGAATGTTGGGTGGGGGTGGGGGGTCCAAGAGCTTCAACAGTGCGCTCCGTAGCTCCCCACTTCTTCCCCTCCCTGACTCCTTGGTGTTTCAGTCTGTCTCTCTCCTCTTTCTCCCAGTCTTCTTTTCTCTTTTATTTTTTTCTCCCTCCCCATCACTTTTTCTTTTTTCTTTCTCCCCTCATCTCTTTCCCCCCCCTCCTTTCTTCTTACCTCTTTTTCTCTCCTCTTTCTCTTTTCTCTTCTCTTCTCTTCTTTTCTCTTCTCTCTCTGTCATCCTCTCACTTTCTACCTCTCCTTTCTCTTTCCCTTTCTCCCGCCTCCTTTTTTCCGATTCCCTGATTTTACCTATCTCTTTCCATTTCCCTCCCATCTTCTCGATCTTTTCTGCCCTCTTCTCTCACCTGTTTCCCCTCTCCCTTTCTTCTCTTTTCTCTCCTTTCTTCTCCTTTTTCTCCTCTTCTCTTCCATTTTCCCTGTAATTTCCTTTATTTCTATCTCTCTTCCTCGTTTCCTTCTTTCCACTCCTTTCCCTCTTCCTACACACACACACACACACACACACACACACACACACACACACATAAATCCATTCTCTTGAACAGCTGAGTTATTCATCATCTCCCTCACCTCCCTAACCAAGTTTTTGTCTTTTTTTCTCTCAAGGAGATGATAGAAAGTGACATTACAGCCATAATGTCAGGAATCCTTAGAAATTCAGGACAGAATCTTCACTCTTCGCAGGAATACAGGTGAGAGATTGTTTCTGTTGCCTATTAGCTCTGAAAAGCCCCAGATCAGAGGTGCCGTGGCATTTTTCCTGCCTCCCCCCCCAAAGTGATTACTTACTGTGGCTACCTATGGTGATGATGCTGGGAAGGAGCTGCAGATTTGGGGGCTCAGCCTGCTAAGGAAAGCTGTTCCTCGCCAAGCTAACTTTTCAGGCTCAGGTGTGGAACTCTCATCTGGGTTCTGGGTTCAAATTGTGTTTGGAGCCTTCAGTTTTGGATTCTTGGGAGTGCTCTGGGCTTGGGACAACCCATTATGTGTTTTTAAAAGGTTCCCTGATATGTTTAATATGATTATATGTGTTTAACCTACATCAGATTGCCTACTGCCTTGGGGAGGGGGAAAACAGGGAGGGAGAGAGAAAAAAATGGAAACCTTATAAAAGTAAATGTTGAAAACTATATTTACATGTAATTGGAAATAAAATACTATTAAGTGGGGGGGGGAAGCTTCTGCAGGTTGAAATTCCCTCAGAAACAGCTCCCCCCCCTGTTTTGGGGGTCACAGGGCATCTCTCTCCTCAAGATCTGGGGGCAGCAGAGATCACCCTGTTGTGATTCGGAGACTGAGGGCGGGGGAGGTCAGACACCTCCTGGGCAGTGCAAAGTTTGGAATCAGACCCCAGCCACTTCCTGCAAGTGTGGGGCTGGGCAATTCCTTTATCCTCAGGCGAGGTTGAATTAAGAGAGTGATCAGAGAGCCTAGGTTCAAATGGCCACTCATTTCTTTAGCATTTGTTTTTGTTATTTATTTTTATTTCTTTAGTATTTGTATGAGTCCCTCTCTTTGCATCTCAGTTTTAAAACAACATCTATTTTAAAACAACAACAGGAGGGGGCTGGGCTAAATGGTGACTGAGACCCCTTTCCCTTCCTCTACTATTCATGGAACTCTTAGGCAAATCATTTAACCTCCTTCAGCCTCAGTTTCCCTCATCTGGAAAATTGGAATAATCATAGCAACTCCCCTAAGAGGATCATATTACCTAATATGCATAAAGTGCTTTGGAAACTCTATAGAACCATGTAAATGTTAGTTATTATTATTGTTATTGTCGTTATAATCCCATGACTGGCTGGTTCCACTTGTAAAATGGGTCTGATAATACTTGTACTGCTCATCTATTGAGAAAAAAGGGCATTTACACTCCGGGGGCAACACAGAAATAGGAATCGTTTCTCTCCCATCAGTTGGGGTTGGAGTTGGGAGACTTTTCCCTCCCTCCACCTTTGACATTCATCTCTCCATCTTGAAGACGTGACCAAAGGGAAGTGAGTGGTGTGTGTGTGTGTGTGTGTGTGTGTGTTAATGTTTGCCCACAGACCGACTCCACCATACAGACTGACCAGGGAGACCTCGGAAGGGCTCAGGACACCCTCTCCCTTCATGGAAGCACCCCACTTTGAACCTGGGAGAGGGACCTTAAAGGTTAAAGGGAGAGGGAATCAAGCCCATTCCCCCTTCGGCAACATCCATGATGCCTTGGTGTAACGCAAAGCACTGGATCTGGAGACATTGAGATCTGGCCTTGCCCAAGACAAGTCCTACCTCTCTGGGCCTGTAAGATCCTGGATCCCCAGCTGGAAGGGCCTTCAGGGGACAGCTTGTCCAATATTTCATTCATCAGAAGAGCCAGAGGTCCGGGTGTCCCAAGCAGAGGGAGGATTTGAATCTATGCCTTCTGGCTCTAGAGAAAATGAGATCTTTCTAAAGGGGGTTCTTAACCGGGGGACTATAAATTTGGGGGTTTTTAAAAACATTTTTATACCTGCATTTCAGTATAAGTAGCCGCCACCGCCACGTAATCCTGAGAATTCTGGCTTGTGCAATTAATTCTGAGATGGGGTCCCTAGACTTCTCTAACACCCCTGAGGGAGATGATCTCTGAGGACTCCCACCCCCAAAAACATGGATGAGAGACAGGGGCTCTGGATGGGGCCTTCCTCTGCCCTGCTCATGGAGCTTGGACCCTGGGAACCGGGTCCCTTCCTTGCAGATGGGTCCTTGCCCCCAGTCATCCTGCTGGAGTGCAGATGGAGGTTGGGGTGTCTGGCTCGGGGCCAGGGCACAGCTGTGGGAACCGCAGCCCGGGCGCTGGCGTATGGCCCCAGGAGCCTGTGGCTGGAGAGGGCTCCCCTGACCTGGTTCCTCTTCCTCCGCCTCGGCCCTGGGAAAGCCTGGGGATTCCGGGCGAGGAGGTTGCCCCGGGTCAGGGGAGGCTGCCGCAGGCGCAGGGAGCACCAAGCGGGGGGATGAATGAATCTGTCAGCTCCGATCAGCTCCGTTTACTCTCCTGCTCTCTGCTCTGGCGGGCCTGCCCAGGGAGGGGGTGGGGGACCCGGGCTGCCAATTAGCAGCAGGAGGGGCTGAGCACGGCCTGGGACAGGGAAGCTGGAGCCTGAGCCTTCGGAACCTCAGCTCCCGGGCCGGGCCGAGCCATGGGCAGCCAGTCCTTCAACACCATTACTGTGGGCTTTGGGCCGGAGGCAAGAATGAATGAGGGCAGAGCAGGGAGGAGAATTGGGAGGGAGATGGAACCTGCAGTGTTGGGTGGGAGAAGCCACAGAGCCCATAAGACCCTGAGGGCCAGGGATGGGGGGGCCCTTCTAATGGGGCCAGAGAGCTGCATCTCAGCTAGTTATCCGCTCCTGCTTGGGTCCCTGAGCGGAGACGGTCCGGCAAAACCAAGATCACCCCTGCCCCCATCTCTCTGGTCTCCGTCTCTCTCTTTTTTAGGTGTCTGAGCCTCCCCCCCCTTCCTGTGAGATGAGTCTTGGTCCAAGCTCTCTGTAGCTCAAGTCTTGTGGGACCCTTGTGGTTAATAATGATAAAACAGCCTGATGCTTTTAGCTGAATCCCAGGGAGGAAACTCTGCTGCCCACATAGACGGGCACCTGCTCGCTCTGCTTCCTTAGCCAAGTCGCTTAGATTCTGTCTGCCTCAGTTTCCTCCTCGGTGACATGGGGATAAGAACAGCCCCCGCTTCCCAGGGCTGTGAGCATCACTCGAGTTAATGTACGGAAAGAGCTTTGCAAACCTTTAAAGCCCCTTAGCAGGGTTGGCCATTACTGGCTGATTAATCTCAATCTCGATAGTGAGAGCTAACGCTCAGGCAGCACTTTGTGGCTTTGGAAGAGCTTTACCAGTGTGATTAACCCTGGGAGATGTCCACAGAGGAGGAAACTGAGGCAGGCAATGTTAAGTCACTCAGAGTGACCGTGGGTTCCGGCTGCACGGGCCTTGGAAGGTTTTCTGGCCCTGGCCAGGACCTGATGACACATGGATAGGCTGAGCTCGTCTAGAAGCCAGGAGCGCCGAACGTCTCTGAGACTCTCTGATCACTCCCTTCCATTGGATGAGAAACTAAGATTCACAGGCACAGAGTTAAAAGCGCAGAGCCCGCATTGGAACCTTAGTTCTCAGACTCTCTCAGGGGCTTTCTTTTGTACACTTTGGGTTCTGTATTCGAGAAAGGAGTGCCCCCCCCCATAGTATCATGGATCCTTTCAATATTATATCTCTCTTGGAGGAGAGGGCCAAGCATTGGTCTTAAGAGTCATAAAACCCTATATTCAAATCCAGCCTCTGATTCTTAATAGCCCTTAAGAGCCTCAGTCTCCTCATCTGTAAAATGGGACTCATGCTACCTCAAGAACCTACCTCATGGCCCACCATAGGACAGCTACTGTGCTAAGCCTTTTCTCATTTGATTCTCACAACAACTGATGGAGGGAGGCACTATTATAATCTGCATTTTACATTTGGGGAAACTGAGGCAGACATTTAAGGCACTTACTCTTACTAGAACAGAAAGGTTTAGGACAAGCACCTATTTAATACCTACTATGTGCTGGGCACTGTGATAAGTACTTTACAAAAATGATCTCATTTGGTCCTTATATAACAAGTGTTGGAGGTAGGTGCTGTTATGAGCTCCATTTTACTGTTGGAGAAACTGAGGCATACATGGGTTAAGGAACTTACTATTATTAGAACAGAAGGGTTTAGGATAAGTACTTGTTAAATACCTACTATGTGCTGGGCACTGTAATAAGTACTTTACAAATACTATCACATTTGAGCCTTTTAACAACCCTTGGAGGTAGGTGCTCTTCCGATCTCCATTTTACAACCTTCCAGCCTTCAAAAAATGGACCATAGGGGAGAGAGTGGGATAATCAAAGTGGGTCTGTTAGCCAACACTTATTAAAGAACCTACTGTGTGCCAAGCACTGTGTCAAGTGCTGGTTGTAACTTTCTGTTGGGTTGTTGAGTCTCTTCCCCTGCCCCATTTCACAGATGAGGAAACTGAGTCTCAGAGAACAAGAGTGGCCTGCTCAAGGTCAGGCGGCTTGTGTGTCTAAGGCAGCATTTGCACCCAGGTCTTCCTGGCTCCCCCATCAGTGGGTTCTTCCACCCGTACCGTTGGCAGAGCGAGCAGCTTTCCTGCCTGACCGGGGAAGGGGGAGAGAAGGCCGGCCGCCCTGGCCTTTGGATCCGGGCCTGGGGGAGGCGCCCGGAGGTCGGGCCTGGGGCTGCTTGTGGGCCTCGGCCGAGGGCAGGGCAGCCCCCTCTCTCCCTCAGCCTGGGCCCCAGCGGACCCTCCCCCAGCCGGCCTGTTCAGGGCTCGGCCGTTATTTTCAATTGCCCTGCAGGGAGTGCCGGGCAGCAGCTGGCCCGGCCAGCGGGGGCCTCCCAGGAGCGATCACGGGAAGCTTAGCGCTTCTCGGCCTCCCCCGTGAGGCAGCAGCCGGCCCCCCCCAGCCGGGGGAGGGAGGGGGAGGGGAGTGCCCCCGCGGCCAGCGGGGGGGGGGGGGGGGGGCCGTGCCCAGAGAGGCCCAACTTAGGGGACTGAGCCCTGGACTGGGCGCAGGGGGGACTGCCATGCACCCTTGGGACCTGGGCAAGGCTTCCCCCTCAGCCTCAGGGCCCTGTAAAATCAAAGAGTTGGAGACCCCTCCTAGCCCTGACACCCCGTAGTCTGAGGCCCCTCCCACTTCTGATTCCTCGTGGTGTGAGGCCCCTCCCACTTCTGACATTCCCGTTCTAAGGCCTGATTTCCCCCTTCTAAGCCCCTCCCAGCTCTGACCCTCCCTCCCCCCTCGTTATTCGCCTTTCACAAATGACGCTCCGCGTTCTAGGCAGCTGGAGTGGAGGAATTCTGGATTTGGACCCAGAAGCCCTGTGTTCAAGTCCGGACTCTGCTGCCCCCTCCCTCTCCACGAGCCATTTCCCTCCAAAGGCCGGAGGACCGGCGGTCCCGGCGCTCCGCGGGGCTTCCACGGGAGCTTCCCTAGCTGACGCTACCCTGAGTCAGGGACCATGTGGCTCCCGCCGGGTCTAGGCCCCTAAGGACCCCCCGCCTCCCCCCCCAGCTTAGGGCGGGGGAGGGGGGAGAGCAGAAAGCGAAGAGCGACTCCCGCGGAAGGGGCGGCCAGAGCAGTAACCGCGCGTGTGGGACACGGGCTCATTCACTGAGTGTGCGCGAGCGCGAGTGGGTGTGCGCGCGAGTGTGGGGGTGGTGGGCGTGCGCGCCCACGTTGGGGGCTTGGGGGATGAGCTCGGCTGAGTGTGGAGTCGGTCCCAGAGCTCCTCGTGCCCCCGTTGGGAGGACTGGGGACCTCGCTGTGCCCCGGGGCCTGCTCCGCGGTAGGAGTAACCCCTGCCCTGAGGCTGGCTCTGAGAGCAGCCCCCGCCCCCGTTCCTCCCCCCCCCCATGCGGAGTCAGGGCTCCCCCCGAGGCCCCCCCAAAGGCCGGTCCGGATTCTGCGCTTCACAAAAGTTCTAGAGTAGAAGATGCTAAATACAAGCGTCCCGCCCCCGCCTGGCTGAGCGGGCACCTTAACGGGGAATGCTGGGAGGGGGCTCGGGACAGGCCGCGGAGCTGGGAGGGGGCTCGGGACAGGCTGCGGAGCTGGGAGGGGGCTCGGGACAGGCCGCGGAGCTGGGAGGGGGCTCGGGCCGGGGCTGCGGAGCTGGGAGGGGGCTCGGGACAGGCTGTGGAGCTGGGAGGGGGCTCGGGCCGGGGCCGCGGAGCTGGGAGGGGGCTCCGACGGGGCTGCAGAGCTGGGAGGGGGCTCGGACGGGGCTGCGGAGCTGGGAGGGGGCTCGGGCTGGGGCTGCGGAGCTGGGAGGGGGCTCGGGCTGGGGCTGCGGAGCTGGGAGGGGGCTCGGGACAGGCTGCGGAGCTGGGAGGGGGCTCGGGCCGGGGCTGCGGAGCTGGGAGGGGGCTCGGGACAGGCTGCGGAGCTGGGAGGGGGCTCGGGCCGGGACTGCGGAGCTGGGAGGGGGCTCGGGCCGGGGCTGCGGAGCTGGGAGGGGGCTCGGGCCGGGGCTGCGGAGCTGGGAGGGGGCTCGGGCCGGGGCTGCGGAGCTGGGAGGGGGCTCGGGACAGGCCGCGGAGCTGGGAGGGGGCTCGGGACAGGCCGCGGAGCTGGGAGGGGGCTCGGGACAGGCCGCGGAGCTGGGAGGGGGCTCGGGACAGGCCGCGGAGCTGGGAGGGGGCTCGGGACAGGCTGCGGAGCTGGGAGGGGGCTCAGGACAGGCCGCGGAGCTGGGAGGGGGCTCGGGCCGGGGCTGCGGAGCTGGGAGGGGGCTCGGCCGGGGCTGCGGAGCTGGGAGGGGGCTCGGGACAGGCCGCGGAGCTGGGAGGGGGCTCGGGACAGGCTGCGGAGCTGGGAGGGGGCTCGGGCCGGGGCTGCGGAGCTGGGAGGGGGCTCGGGCCGGGCTGCGGAGCTGGGAGGGGGCTCGGGCCGGGGCCGCGGAGCTGGGAGGGGGCTCGGGACAGGCTGTGGAGCTGGGAGGGGGCTCGGGCCGGGGCCGCGGAGCTGGGAGGGGGCTCGGCCGGGGCTGCGGAGCTGGGAGGGGGCTCGGCCGGGGCTGCGGAGCTGGGAGGAGGCTCGGGCAGGGACTGCGGAGGTCCTTAGTCGCTAGAATGGGAGGTCTGGGAAGGGAGCTTGGGTCGTCAGTGACCGTGTATTAAGCCCCCGGGGGTGCTAGTGCCGGGCCTAGGGTGGGATAGGAGGGCAGACAGCAGCCCCCGTGCTGGAGGTGGGACAGGGGGGAAGCTGGAGGTCAGCGGGCAGGGCAGAGGAGGGCCCGGTCCAGGCCTGGGCGGAGGAAAGCCCTGAGGTGGAGGTCCGGCTGAGGAGCAGGCAGGAGGCTGGCCCTTCTCACAAGGCCAGGGGGTGTGGGGAGGCGGTGCTGGGAGGGGGCCGGCTCCTGGGGGCTTCGGTGAGAAACAGAGCAGGTCTGTGGGACCCTGGAGGTCGTGGGGGGCACGGAGGGGGGGGGGCGGGATGTGGCGGGAGCGGACCTGGATTTTAGGAAAATCCCCTTGGTGCTGAGAGGAGGCTGCCGGCAGTGGGGCTTCTGGGGCAGGCGGACCCCCACCGGAGTCCTGGTGCACTGGAGGTGCGGCCTCCCAGGATGGGGCCACGGTGAGGGACAAGGGCAGGGCGCCTGCTCGCCAGAGGTTGGGGCCATCTTGGATCTGGGGGGAGAGGGAGCACGACCCCCCCCCAGCCGGAGGGAAGTTGGGAGGCGGAGGGCTGCCGGCGGAAGATGCCCAGCTCCAGGTTGGACTTGTTGAGTGTAAGGCGGCTGCCCGAAAGGCAGGTGGAGGCGAGAGCTTGGGGGTCAGCAGAGAGACGGCGCTGTGGGGGAGAAGGGGAGGGAACTTTTGGGGGGGCATGGGCACGTTTGTGGGCCGGAGGGAAGGAGCCGTGGAGAGAGATGGACAACCAGTGAAAGGGGGAAGCAGAGGGGAGGAGCGGCTGCCCAAGCAGAGGCCCGAGGCAGGAGGAGAGAGGGATGCGGAGGGAGCGGGGGAGGGGGGGGAGCCTCGGTGACCGCAGAGGAAGGGCTCCTCCCTGGGAAGAGACCCCCGGCTCCCTGGGAATCCCTCGGCACAGTCCCCACTCTGTGCAGACTCCAGACCAGGTGTCCTAACGGGCACCGTGTCCCCGGCCCTAAAAGGTTTAGGGCCTGGGAGCTGGGCAGGAGGAGGAGACCGTGAGAAGCCGAGCACTCTGGCTTACAGTCATGGGGGAAGAGGAAGACCCTGGGCGCCCAGAGAAGAGGGAGGGCCTGGGGGGCTGGGGCAGTCAGGGAGGGCTTCCTGGAAGACACAGCCGCTGAGCGGGACCGCGCAGGGGGAGGAGGTCCTCAGGGCTGAAAGGAGAGTGGAGGGAAGAGGGGCCTGTGGTGCCGGACACCCGAGTCTTGGGGAACGATACAAGGTAGAGGTGCTGTGGGGCAAGGAGCTGACATCAAGGAAAACCCAGGTTCAGAACCCATCACCCGCACTTAATGCAAACTGCGCCAGTCACTTAGCGGCTCTGGCCTCAGTTTCCCCAAATAAGTTTGGACTGGAAAGCCTCTGAGCCATTTCCTAAATCCAAGGATCAAATGAAATATTTTTAAAATTCTTGGCACAGTACTGGCATACAGCAGGCACTCAATAAATGCTTATCTCCTGCCCCTGCTCCCTGTAATTTATCTCTAGATGACTGTGTTTTACCCAGTGTTGGCTTTCCCTCAGTCCTGAGAGGTCCGAAGTCAATGCGGTTAATGCTTGTGAAGGTCCGTGAGAGCGTGACAAAGATCACAGTCCAGTCTGGACCTGCTGGCTCCAGGACTGGGTTAGCCTCCCCCTGCCCCCTGCTCGGGAAGACTCTGGACCCCTGACAGCGTGTGCACGGCCTGCGCCCAGTCAGCGCAAGGGTTGTAAGTGCTCTGGGGCTCTGCTCCGAGTCAAAGCGGCCACACGGAGAGCTCCGCTGGGGCCTGAGCGGGAGAACCCAGGTCTCTTCTTTGGCTCCAGGCCTCCCTCTCCCCTATTTCCCTCCCTTCTTTCCCTGGTTCTCTCTCCCTCCCTCTTTTCTTCCTTTCCTTTCCTTCCTCCCCCCTTCTCTCCCTCCCTCCTTTCCTCCCTTCCTCTCTTCCTTCCTTCCTTCCTTCCTTATTTCCTTCCTTCCTCCCTCCCTGCCTCCCTTCCTTCCCTCTCTCTGTTCCTTTCTTCCTTGCTTCCTTCCTTCCTTTCCTCCCTCCTTGCTTCCTGCCTTCCCTCCTCCTTCCTGCCTTCCTTCCTCCCTCCTTCCCTTTTTTCCTTCTTTCCTTCCAGCCTGCCTTACTTCCCTGTTACCCATCTTTAAGGGGAGCCCAGAACTAGGTAAAGGCCCTGGAGGTACAAAAGCATCCCCTCATCTCTAATTTGACAGAGAAGGAAGTGGAGCCAAGAGAGAAGGATTTGCCTAAGAGTGCACGGGTCATGGGTGGGATTTGAATCCAAGACCCTCGGTCTCCAAACATATCCACCATGCTGCCTCTCTGAGGAATCTGAGCCTCTGCTACCTGTGGGAACCTAAGACCGGGACATTCTGTGCAGCCTCCCCACCCTGGTGGGGCAGGAAACCTGGCATGGGGGAGGGGATGAGATGCCGCGTCCAAAGAAACCTTGAGCATCCTCTAAATGTGGCCCCTGGGACACAGCCCCCGTGGTCCAGGCCTAGTTGTGGCTGCGCCAGGAACTAGAGTGTCCATAGGGAAGTCAGTGCCGGAAGGGGAGCAAGTAGGGTCCCCTCATCTTGCATGAGGAGCCGAGGCCCCCAGAGGAGAAGCTGCTTGTCCTTGGCCAGGCAGAGAGTAGGGGGGAAAGCATCTTCCTGAGGGCCCCGGAGACAGGAAGGCCCGTGAGCCCTGCAGTCCCTGGCAGAGCCGAGAGGCTGACCGGGGTCCCTGGACTCCAAAGCTCGCCCTTTGCCCTGAGTCGCCTTCTTCCGCTCCATGATTCCCCTATCAACACAAAAGGTTGGGAAGTTTGTGAGGGAAGAGACAATGGGCAGCTTCCAGGGGAGGAAACTCCCTCCACCGTAGGGGTGAGCTCCTCCTCTGCCACTTGGAAAGCTGCCCCGAACGCCCATCAGGGAGGATTTGAAGCCGGGTCTTGCCAGCTGGACCCCCATGTCTGTTCCTATGGGGTCAGTGGGAGAGGGCAGCCAAAGGCCAGGACAGAAGTAAAGACTTGGGTCTCAGGCCCCCTGGGACATCTCAGGCCCTTGGAACATCTACCTCAGTACCCCTGGGCCTCTGGAACATCTAAGTATCCCTAGGACATCTCAGACCCCCTTGGACATCTATCTCAGACTCCCGGTGACATCTCAGGCCCCCTGGAGATCCTGGCTGGGGGGAGGGGAGGAGTGGCCACCTGAAGGACCCCAGGCTAGGGGGGTGGATTGCGTGATCTCTGGCACCGAGTCTGTGATGTAGTGGAAACTTAAGATGTGGCTCTGAGGGCCAGGCCAGACTGCACGGGCTTAAGGGAGGAGGCGGGGTCTGGCCCACTCAGCCTCCTGGCCTGGTTCCTAGCCTGTTTGTTGACTGACTGAGCAACTGAGAGCCAGGCCTAGAAGCTGGGCTTTGGACCCAGCCCTATCCTGTGCCCCTCTATGCCAGTCTGCCTCAGTTTTATAAGTTTTACAGGACAGCTGCCTATTGCCAGTCCCCTAAGATCCACTGGGCAGGGCCTGGCCAAAAGGAAACACAAAGGTGCCCCCCCCCCATTAAATGTATCTTTTTAGATGAAGCAGGTGGGTAGAAATAAGGGAAGGGGACTGTTGGA